>NC_041386.1:267398278-267399840 GCF_002162155.2 Triticum dicoccoides | reverse complement strand
GCAGTACGGAATGACAACAGTGGATCTCAACAATCTTGCGTATGCAGACGAACCATTCATCCTAGCCAATAATGTGGCACATGTTTTCTATGTGAAGGACATGTCTACCAAGCCAAGAAAAAGAAAAGATAAGGAAGTGAATGCATCGTACGATGAGCCAAAGCGACACATAGTTCTTTCTGGGAAGAGAAACATCGTGGGAGTGGATGACAAGACAGACATGTCAAGAGATTATGAAAAGTTTGATGAAATTGCTCCATTCACAGTGAATATTGACCCGAGCATCCAGTTAAATGATGAAGATTTTCCATGGCTGCGGCGCAAAGGGACACACGCGAAGAAAAAGTTTCACACCCAAAGATCTAGGATGTGATCGGCTTCACTATCATCACTTTCTTCTGTGTTTCACGCCCAGGAGGGAATCTCTGTAATAGTTAGGGTAGCTAGTTATGTGTTTTGGCATTTGAAACGCGAAGAAATTTTATGTGCAAGCAAATTCTGTCATGCATTTACTGATTTTTTCAACTAAATGACCCTGAAATTGAAAAGAATTTCAAATGAACTCAGAAAAGGTTGAAAGTTGGCATCGTATCATAATTTCACCCACATAGCATGTGCAAAAAAGTAGAGAGGGTTACCGCAAAAACTGGATGCACTTCGTGTACAAAATGGACAATCTCTTTCGAAGTATCAGGGTTTCGGACGAAAACTCATCCGTTACAAAGGCATTTCATTTTTTAAATAACCTAAGCATTACCAAATTGAATATAATGATAAAACATACTAATATTAAACATAAGAAAAAGGAATCACTGAAAAATCTATTTTCAAAGTTAAGTTATTCACAAACTAGTGATTCACATAGATTTCAAATAATTCAAAATTTAAACTATTCAAATTTGTAAACTACCGGTACTAACAGAAAGTTTGTAATTTTTTGTACCTAAAGCAAAAATATTCACAAAGAAACTCTAAATACAGCAAAAAACAACTCAAAAATAAATAAAACAAAAATAAATAAAGCAAAAAATAAGAAAAAAGCCCACCTACTGTGCCAAAGTGGCCTGCACACGACTAGAAACCCAACCTGTTGTTAGGCCAGGATGCAGGCCCGCAAAGGCCCAGTAGGCCCACAGGGAAGAAAAGAACATTTAGGCCCAGTAGGCCTGCTTTGGAGAGGAGCTCGAGGGAGCTACCGCACTGGGGCTTATAAACCAGTGCGGACACCCCTCGGCTAGCGAGGTGGGACTAAACATGACGCACCGCACCTGCGCCAGTGCACTCCCTTTAGTACCGGGTGGTGGCTCAAGCCGGTACTAAAGGGGGGGGGGGGTCTTTAGTACCGGTTGGAGCCACCACCCGGTACTAAAGGGGTGCCGTTCCCGCCGCTTGGCCTGGCCAAAACAGACCTTTAGTACCGGTTAGTGGCTCCAACCGGTACTAAAGGTTATGCTATATAAGAAAACACTTCAAAAAAATTGTCAGTTTCTCATCTCTCCCTCTGCTTCTTTCTCCTCTGCCCCTTAGCCGCCGCCCCTCGTCGCCGCCCCCGTCGCCGTCCG
>NC_041386.1:267392455-267397704 GCF_002162155.2 Triticum dicoccoides | reverse complement strand
CCGTCCCCGTCGTCACCGCCCCATCCCCGTCGCCGTCTCCATCTCCATGCATTGTTATAGAAATGTTAGCAATCTTTCTGTTTTTTAGTTATAGAATTATTAGAAATGTTAGTTATATAGAAATGTTTTTAGTTATAGAAATATTAGAAATATTAGTTATATAGAAATATTAGAAATGTTAGTTATATAGAAATGTTAGTTATATTAGAAATGTTAGTTATATAGAAATGTTAGTTATATAGAAATGTTTCTTAGTTATAGAAATATTAGAAATGTTATTTTTAGTTATAGAAATATTAGAAATGTTAGTTTTAGTTATAAAATTTAGAATTTGCACATATGAAATCACAATCCATCATTTAAAAAATGTTACTTTAATTTTGTGGCACATAGTATTTGTTGTCGACGATGCCCGGCCCGCATCCTCGCCGTCGACCCGTTCACGACGATGTCCTGCTTTAGAGGACCCATGTCCGGGACTGGGCTCCGCCAGGCTGGCACTGGGAGGTGCTACCTTCAGGGGCACGACGCTTGGTGAGGAACCCGACCCCGGATCCCGTCGTCGACCCTGATCTCCTTTGGTGGCGTTCGCGTGGGCCACTTTCGGTGCGGAGGGAGCCGACCCCGTTGGAGGTGGTACGTCGCCGTGTCAGGGAGGAGGACGAGCACGCCCATCGCTACATGGCTGCTATGGACGTCAGGTTCTCCAATACCTAGTAGGTTCTTTTGGGAGATCACCCGAGCTATGATCCAGTGATGGTTCCTTCTCTTTGGGTGTCCACCGCCCGCACCTCAGGAACCGCGAGTGGCCTAGATGGTTCCTTACTCTGTAGTATTCGATTTTTATTAGCTTGCTAGCTATCTAGCTAGTGATGTATTTGATATTATATCTATTATTCGAGATGATGTACTCGAGATTATATCTATTATTCTTGATGATGTATTCGAGAATATATCTATTATTCGAGACGACATATTCGAGATTATATTCAATGATGCTTATTATGTACTATGATTGAGTCAGTTTTTCCTTATTAATTGATTGCATCCATGAATTGTAATTTGAATATATTTCTTTTGGATTAGTTAAATAAAACCTATGGCAGACAATACCGGCAGAGAGGGAGAAGAGGCCCTATTCAATATCATACGCAATCCTCGCAGGCCAGATGATGATCAGAATGAAGAAGATTATGACGGCTCCGAATCTCTAAACAACACCGGGGAGGGTGATATGATATTCGATCGCGACGACCGAATTGATGAAGTCATGAACTATGAACATGAAGAAGAAAATGTTGATCTTGAAACAACAAAGACCGGCGAGGTATATATATTTATATAAGCAGGCATCTGGTGATCATCACATGTTTTAAATGACTTGAAGATATATTAACAAATCGATCTTTCTTCTTTCAGCCATCCAGATCGAGCAAATCTTCAGGCAACAGGAAACGAGGCCCGAACAAAAAGTTGAAGGAGGGCGTAAAGTACAATATCGAGGCCATCAAACCTAATGGCGAACCATTAGCGCCTAAGAAGATTGCGGACAAGTTCATTCGTCAGTGCGGAGTTCTTGTGAAGGACCAACTCCCGATCTCCCTTCAAGAATGGAGAGGGCCAGCAAAGCCACGTACAGGAGTTACTTTTGTCAATGACAGACAAAAACTTCTGCTTTGGGAAACGCTCATGGAACATTTCACCCTACCAGATCATTTCATAGATGCAGATGTGGAGAAAGTCAAGGACGCTGCTCTTAGGAAGATGGCGGTTGCATTCAACAACCACAAGAATCATGAATGGGACAAGTGCGTCAAGGGGGGAAGGAAGACTCCATTATTCGAGGGAACACTAGAGAAGCAAAGTGCTCATTGGGACGATTTCATGAAATTCAAGGATTCGGAATTATCTAAGGAACGGTCGAGAATAAACAAGGCCAATGCCGCAAAAAAGGATAAGTTCCATAAGCTGGGGCCAGGTGGCTATGCGGTGGGAATGCCTAAGTGGGATAATTCTGGGAAAGAGATGGAGGATGCAGGTGTCACTCCAGAAACATTGAGCTGGCCCCCCAGGTGCAGGACTTGGTTCTATGCGCATGGGGGGGAGTTGGACACGAAGACATGCAAAGTTTCGAAGAAGGCATGTCTGGACGGAGCCGAAGATAAGCTACTTGTTGCAATAGAAGAGGCTTGATCGGGGGTGTTCCAGCCCAACAGAGAGAATGACAAGCTTACGCGTGCCCTGGGAAATCCTGAACACCTGGGAAGAACATGAGGCAAGGGCACTATTCCGTGGTATGAGGGGTTTTCGGACTGGAACGCCGACTATAGAACCCGTGCGAGAAAGAAGATTGCGGAGGAGAAGAAGAGGAAGATGGAGGAGGAGCAGAGGAAGCTGGACTATGAACGCCTTCAAGGCCTAGAATCAGCGCACGTGGACTTGGCAGTCAAATTCCAGCGGCAGCAGGAGCAGATCGACTCACTTAGCCAGCAAAGGGGGTCTCAGCAGCTGTAGCAGCTAGCGGTTGATGCAGCATTGGATAGCATCGTCCATCCATGCCGAGAAGCAGCGTGGGTTCCGCCCCGGGAGACGCATTGCTGGATAGCTACCCAGTGGATGACATCATGGAGAACACTAACTGCGAGCTACACTTCAAAATGAAGAACATATCCATGAAGGTGGCGGACGCCGTTGCTTTTACAAATCCCCCCGAGACAACCTTCCATTGCAACCCGATTCTAGCGGGCTATGCTCGTGTCTTGGTTGATGAGGTGGTGGACCAATATTCGGGGCTAGAGCTTCACATTCCTGGAGGTGACGAGGAGCACACACTGGGAGAGGCCAACCATCGTATCATCCTATGGATAAAGGATTGCATCATCTTTCGAAGGCCACCGACACTGCGTCATCCGACTCCTTGTCGAAGTCTGCCACCGAGTCAGCATACTCCTGCTCCTCCAAGTCCACCAACGTGTCAGGCCACTCCTCCTCCAAGTCCGGCACAGCTTCAGGCCACTCCTCCTCCTCCAAGTCCGGAAAACCGTCAGGCCACTCATCCTCCATGTCCGGCACAGCTTTAGGTCACTCCTCCTCCTCCAACTCAGCCATGTCAGCCGTCTTCGCCGCCTCAGCAATCACGGAAGAGAGCCGCCTCAGCTATGGTGCGTAGCGGTACAAGTCGAGGTAGTACTGGAGCTACAGGCGGAGGCAAGCGATTTCAATATGGTCCAAGCAGCCTTGCGCCTCTTCCGCAGAGGCCTTATGACAAGTCTGAGGAGGAAAACGCAGCCATATAGTAGGCCGAGGTGGAAGCCCATTTTGCACCGAAACCACCACCGCCGCCAAGGGAGAAAGTGCCTGAGGAAAAGATTGACCACTTCATTCGTATGGCTAGAGCACCAGCTCCCAGGCCTGTTAACACAGACTATGAGCGCCACCTCAGGAAGTTAAATCAAGCATGTTACAAAAAGAGGCGAGCTGGAGCTCGAGCAAATCAGCTGGCAAAACATGCGGTAAAAGCATTCCCCAGCTGGGAGAACAGGCGGCGCAATCAATCCCCCCGCTTGTTGTGCCAACAACACATGAGAGTAGGCGCGCCCAATATTATTGTGGGCAAACCGTTAACGTTCCCGAGCTGGGCGATGTGGTAATAACCAAGGAGCATATTGAGCAGGCTAAAAGCCTCATGATCACTGTTGGACAACTCCTCGATATCGAGCCCATGTCCGGGGCCAACCTTTGGTCGAGCCAGACGAGGTCAAGAAGCTCCCAACGAGAATGTATGAATTGCATCAATGGTACATGGACATTACCATGATTTCCAATCGAGAGTCCCTCATGGTGTATGTCAAGAAGGATCATTACTACCATGAGAAAGCTGTGTCCATTGAGTATTCAGAACTATTTCAGTTATACAATCAAGACGCACTCGACAAATCTATCGTCAGTTGCTATTGTCTGTAAGTGATTTCTTTCTATAATTTAAGTCTCAAGCTAGCTGTAGTGATCATTTTGATCAATCATTACCTGTAATTATTCTCACTATATTATTTTCTGTGGTGTTATGCAGGATGAAGATTTATGAAATGAAAAAAGGTGGATGCTATGGCATTGGGTTCGTTGACCCAAATACCATTAATGAATACACATGGAAATTAGATCCATATTACGAAAAAAGTGTAGAGGAAAGCATGCTAGAATTCTTCAAGCACCTCAAATACAATGAAGATATACTACTTCCTTACAAATTCGAGTGAGTCACACTATCTTGTACTACAAATTCTGTTTTTGCCTACTAGCTAGCTACATGTTTTTGCTTACATATGCCCGCTTAATTAAGACATGCAAACGTGTGTGCATGCAGATTTCACTGGATCTTGTTAATCATTAAAGTTGATGAAGGAACAGTTGAAGTACTAGACTCACTACTTAAGAAACCAACTGACTACACCATCGTGAAGGGGATAGTCAACAGGTAATTTCAATCATTATTAACTATATCTCGGCCTATTTAATTAGTTCGTCATTTCCTGATAACACCTATTTAATAACCCATTTATTCATTTTCTTTGTTGGCGGGCAGGGCTTGGGCAAAGTTCATCAGCGTCACTCTAGGAGAATGGAATCAAAATCAGAAATGGTATCGACCCATGGTAAGTAATTAAGTAGTACTAGCTAGCTGCCATCTCTTTAATTATCATGCTTGATTAATTATTATCTGATCAAATTCCATTCTCATAAAGGCCCTGAAGCAGGCGCCGGGGAATAATCTGTGTGCATACTACGTTTGCGAGAACATTCACATGATGGCGTCCGAAAGGAGCAGATCCCAAAGACAGGAGTGGGTACGTTTGTCAGAACACTATTCACAATTTTTACACCATTACCGATATCTAGTCACACAACTAATACACATGCATATTGATCTCCTTCTTAACAGTTCAAAGAGGTGCGAGAGAAGCTCCTACCAGAGGACCGCATAGAAGCAATTCAAGAGGAAATAGTGGGATTTTTGCTCGACCAGGTCATAGATCCCAAAGGAGAATACTTTTACCCGCTACCGCCCCCATGAACCACTTCCACTTGTTATCGTGCTCCGAAGGCACCAATTAGGCTAATGCCACTGGCTCCGAAGGCACCAATTAGGAGAAATTGTATATAGCTAGCTAATTGTATATATATATATATATATACATGTGTGTATATATGTGTGAATTAATTAATGGTGGTTGTGAGACATTCGATGATAT
>NC_041386.1:267341632-267392096 GCF_002162155.2 Triticum dicoccoides | reverse complement strand
CTAGAAATTCTATTTATATATATGCATAACGTGTACAATATGTAGTATCGTAAAATACCAGCAAACGAAAAAGAATTAAATGGAAAACACAAAATTAAATGAAAAAAAATCATAAACCCAAAACCCCCCAACCTTTTAATACCGGTTGGTGTCACCAACCGGTACTAAAGGGCTCCCTGCCCCCGGAGCTGGCTCGTGCCACGTGGTTGCCCTTTAGCACTGGTTCGTGCTGGACCGGTACTAAAGGGGGGACCTTTAGTGCCCACACTTTAGTGCCAGTTATCGAACCGGAACTAAAGGGCCTTACGAACCGGTGCTATTGCCCGGTTCTGCACTAGTGACAGTATCCAGTGGAGTCCCATTTTGCGGTATGCCACACCCCTCCAAATGAACAGGACCCCCGTTTCGACCATAGCACTCCAACACAAGTCCGTTTCCTCCGTTTTGCGGTACGCCACACCCCTCCCGGTCAATAGGACCCCGTTTCCACCATAGGAGGTCCGTTTCCTCCATTTTGCGATACGCCAGACCCCTCCTGATGAACAGGATCCCATTTCCACCGTGACTGGTCGAACAAAAGGCCATTTCCTCCGTTCTGCGGTACGACATGCCTTGTTTCCATCGCCTATTCCGCCCAAGCCAGTTGGCTCCCGATGAACATCACACATTCCGTTGCCTCCCAATGAACACGACGCATTCCATTGCCTCCCCATGAACACGACGACACAATTTCTCCATTCCGACCCAGCCACAGCCATGTACACGAGCCCTGGCCGTATGTATGCGCGAGTAGGCGTTCGGGACCCCGCCCGTATGTACGTATGTGGTCGTATTTACTTTCTTGCACCCTGGCCGCTGTACGTACGTGTACATGCTACCTGCGTGCCTCTACTACCACACATGCGCGCCTCTACTACCACACGTGCCCTTCCATGCACGGCCACGGTTCATCGCTGCAGCCTGCAGACAGACCGATCGTATGAACGTACACGTTCATGACCAGAATGACAAAGCTACGTACGCTTCAACCAGGTGGGTCCCGACTATCAGCCACTTCCTTGCGTGCGAAGATGTAGCTGGTGGTTCCCAGCAGTCAGGGGGAAAAGTTTTTTTCACGAAATACGATGGCCCATCTGGTGGGTCCCTGCTGTCAGGTGGAGGAATCACTGTTCTGCGCATAATAAGGAGGCACTTCCTTGCTGCGGCCGTGGACCCAGTAGTAAGCATCTCCACATACACTACTCTTCCGATGGAAGTCGTTCCTTGACCACGTTGACCACGCCGTGCCGAGGGCACCAGGGCGGTGGACGACGGTGAGACATAGGAAGGGGACGACATGGAGCAGGGGAAGATGCGGCAGTCGAAGCCCAAGCAGAGAGGAGTACGAGGGTTCACTGGTTTGGCTGTGGTGTGAGGCCGCCGTCGCCACAGGGCCTGGCCAGCGGTGGGAGTAGTAGGGGGCGGTGAGGCCTCCGTGGAAGCATAGCTGGCCACGGGAGGCAGGAGCAGGCGGCACGACCGACGCTGCTCTGGGCGGTTGGAGCAAGAAGACCAGAGGTTGAAGAATCGTTCATATTGACTAAGTTGATAAAGCCCTCCGTCCCCGTCAACTTAGTAGGCCCACAAGTCAGCCTCCCACTATGCTGGTCCCAACTAGCAGGGGGAGTATTCATTTTTTGTGCGCAATAAGGAGGCACTTCCTTGCGTGCGAAGATATAGCTAGTGGGTCCGAGCTGTCAGCAGGGGGAATGTATTTTTTGCGAAATACAGAGGCCCTTCCGGTGGGTCCCAGATGTCAGGTGGAGGAATCATTATTTTGCGCCTAATAAGGAGGCATTTCCTTGTGTGCGGCCATGGACCTAGCTATTAGCCTCTCCACATATAGTCCACTTCCGATGGATGTCGTTCGTTGACCACGTTGACCACACTGCACCGAGAGCAGTAGGGTGGTGGACGACGGCGAGGCCTATGAAGGGAACGACATGGAGCCGGGGAAGACATGGCAGTGGCTGCCCACACGGTGGGGAGTACGAGGGTTGACTGGTTCGGCTGCCGTCGCCGGAGAATAACAGCAGGTGTAGGTGAGTAGAGGGATGGCTAGGCCAGTGATGGAAGTACGGTGGGGCAGTGAGGCCTGCACGGTAGCACAGCTGGCCGCGGGAGGAGGGAGCAGGCAGTCCCGATGGCGCTTCTTTGAGCGGCTGGAGCAGGAAGAGCAGAGACTGAAGAAGCACGACGGCCGTTGGATGGACATCCAATAGTCACTGCTTGTGCGTCAACCTTGTTTAGGAAAGCCTCAAATCTGTGGGAAATAGCATACAACCCATCTGCCATTATTTTTAATAATTTACAGCCCATTTGCTAATTCTTAAGATTTTTTTGGATCCCATATTCTTTTTGTTAGCATTACAGCCCATATTGTGTCAACGGTTAAAAAATTATACGAAATTTTGCATATTTTGGTGCAGTCTGAACTGTTTTTAATCCCTAAATTACTAGTCACATTGAAATTGATTTTAAAAATAAATGTATATTAATATAAAATCCAACAAATTGTCCACGCATAAAAATCAATGCAATTTAAAATCTCGAAATGAAAAAAACAAATTTGAAACTAATTGCCGGTTTGATGTGCTTTAAAAATGTATAGCCCATTTCTCATTACTGATAGGCCATTTTCTCGGCCAGCCGAATGAAGCTCTCCTCTTCTTGAAAGTTTGCAGCCCAACAGGCCTGGCAAAGGGACTTACTTGACAAATCACAAAAAAACTGGGCTAGCCATTTTCAGAAAGAACAAAAAAACTACTGGGCTGATCTGTGGTAAACATAAAAGAAAAGGTTGTCTAGACAGGCCAGAGTGCCTTGCACAACCCAGTTGACACCCTTCTTCCGTCTCAAAAACAAATTAGATAAATGCCACTCCAATTATGGCAATTCATAAAAATACCACTGCAATTTTCAAACTTTGAAAAATTCCACTGCAATTTTTGCAAACTTTGAAAAACGCCACTGCAATTTGCAAACTTTGAAAAACGCCACTCCAGACTTCGAAAAATGCCACTGGAAATGGCATGAAATGGCATTTTTCAAAGTTTGGAAATTGCCGTGGCATTTCTCGAAATCACCAGATTTGGAGTGGCATTTATCAAATTAACCCAAAACAAAAATAACTGGGTGAGTTGCTGGGTCCTTGGTGTCAGCCGCTCGTTGTGCAATTCTCTCGTTTATTGACTTACGTTGACAATGGCATGGGACCCATATGTCAGAAATCCATTAGGAGGAGCCATTTTTAATGGCTTGAAATAAGGAGGCACTTGCTTGCGTACTGCCATGACCTTGATGGGTCCCCGCTGTCATCCTCTCCATGTACAATCATCTCCTGATTGTGTACGCGTCAACCTGGTAGGCCCACAAGTTAGCCTCTAAACCCGTGGTACACAAATACAGCCCATTAAAAAAATAATAGCCCATTCATAGGTTCAAATGGAAAGTTCAACATTCAGAGCAAAGTAACAGGTCTGATCCAGATATAGAGTACTGAACTTCCACGTTGACAACCATCATAGCCAAGTTAACTCTCTCCACTAATACTCTAGTAGTGTACAAGTACTAACTTACTCTTAGCTAACTAGACGATGTCGGCCGCCATCTGCGGTCCACGCTAAACGCCGGCACCGCCATCCTCCGCCTCACCTCGGACTTGCCAGAGGTGCGATAGGGCGTGTTGCTCACGCGCGTTGGCCCTTTCCATGCCGGCGTGGTCCACTGAAGCTTCGGCTTCTAAGCGGGAAACCCACTTGACGAGCTTGTAGTAAAATTCGGTGTCACGAACTCATGCGTGCCCGATAGCCTCCAGGGCTAGTTGCCAGGCGCCGGCCTCCATGTAGTCGGCCCAGCTGTGGGCGCTCTGCTCGCGACTCAGAGCGTCGATGCACTATTGCTCCATGTCCTGCTGGTGATGCAAATCGGTGATACACTGCTCCTCCGCAAGGCGGTCACGCTCCAACAACTCCTCATACTCTGCATTGCCATCTAAAGAGCAATAGAACACCACCTCCCTCTGTCTTCCTTCCGGTGAAAAACCGAACACTAGTCCCTGCGGTGACCGCCTCCGGCGTTGCCTCTCGCGGACGGGCGGGGGCATGGCGGACGTGGTGAGAGCGAGGATAAGTGGCGAGCGACGTCAGGCCGGTGGGGGCTTATGAGGATAGGGCGAGTTGGGTGATGGTGCCACCGGAGAAGCCCGGGAAACAGTAATTATAGGCGGAAGGTAGGCGAACCCGCATGTCCCGGGAAATGCAACGGTCATCACGGTCATCTGAATTCAATGCATAAGCAGGCATGGCTTAGTGCGCCAGCTTGCCGTGGAAACTAGAAAAACTAAAATTATGACCATGCCACCCCGTCTCGTCAGTGGTGCGCCCCGTCCATGTTGGGTCGCACGTCGGCATGACGGTCAAATGAGTGCACTCGAATCATCTAGATGACGTACTCCCTCCTTGTCAAAAATGATTGCACCACTCATCATTTACCTTGGTTGGTGAGATTTTTTAATTAATCCCTGCAAACCGGAAAGGAGGTAGTACGTGCGTGATCCACTATTTATTCGTGTAGGATCGAGTAGGTCATTTTTTGAATTGAGCCATGCAAACTGGAAAGGAGGTAGTACGTGCGTGATCCGCTATTTATCCGTGTAGGATCGAGTAGGTCGGATAGTGTACGTGTAGGATCGAGTAGGTCGGATGGTGTACGTGTAGGATCACATTAGCTGATGAACGCTCACTGGGAGATAAGGCATTTGCGAATGTTTTTGCTGGCAGTTTCTTCAGATTCGCATGTCATTTTCTTCAGAGCAGCTTGTCGGTTTCTTCATAGGTAGGCATTTTTATTCAAAAAACTGCCACTTTAGATCTTGCATCACAACTAAAACTGCCAGGAGTGTGTTAGTGATCGATCAGTAACATGTAAACACTGAGCGAACATAAATAAGGAACCGTTAGTAACTTGTAAACATTGAGAACACAGAAATAAGGATCATGTTGTGCATAGCAGTAAGAGTCGATCCGTTCGTAATGTTCACATGAGACACATAGGCCTGGCATTGTAATATGTTCACATTAGTAGCCCAAATTCAAAACCAACTAGTACGATTCCCGTACATAACATCGACATGTTAATGCATCTCAATGATTCACAGATCATATACAAATATGTAGCTCCAAAAGCAAAGATCTAGAAAAAACATATGTTCTTCCTACTAACAAGGATGCTTCTCTTGGCAAACATTCAGTACAGAATGAAAGACAAATTTGTTTGTGAAGACTACAATTCGTCTTGCAAACGTAAGTGGTTTCACCAACAGCTGGAACCATGAGAATGAACCACACATGATGGAGGAACATCCACTGCAATATGATTTGGTCTTCTCTCGATCACACGGCGAGACTATTTTCGGAATACAAACTTTTAACTTAGGCAAAATGATGCCCATTGTATAATTAGACCAAAGCAATGAAGCACCTAGTGTTGGCGAATAAATAGTACAGTACTACTTTTCTGCAGTCCATGAAGTGACTATCCAACCTTTCTGTGTCTGTTTTCAAATGGCACTGCATGTAGTGACTATACTATTCTCTTGTGCAGTTCAAGCAAAATGGAGGTCACTTTTTTTGTTTGCCAAATAGCAACGGGCAGACATCTCTGTCTGCAGAAATATCAAGCTGCTAGTAAACATATACCCCAGCTTGTATTTTTGTTTTAAACACATCCTTCTTCCTAGCATCTGTCATGTTTTGCCCTGGACAATTTGATACAGTCATGTTTTGTCCTGGACAATTTCATACTGAATTGATTTGCTGGTTCAGAGTAGAATATAGCACCTATTCTTCATCAGACCAAGGATATCCATGTTCGCAGTGATGGAAGAGGTGAAATCGATACAACCGAAATTGAGCATCCAATCATTGAATATTGTCCCGCACCTCCAATGTAGGTACAACCTGCCAATAAATTCACATGGAAACCACTAGTATTACTATCTAATGACAGTACAAAAGGAGTAGCAAGATAGTAGAAAACCATGTACCTTTGTAATGAACAGCTCATAGTGCCACCAATTGGATATAAAGGTTTGGAAGAAAACATGCTCCTAATGTTGAACCATTTGGACTTTTGTGCAGTTCCACTAAAATCGAGCATCCCTGTTTGCATAGATATTGAAACTGTGATTACTATAAAAGTGGCACTTGTTGAAGCATAGACTCGCAAATATAAGCATTCCAATTTCTTAATGCGAAAAGGTAGCAAGACTATTACTAACCACTTGTTTGAAGAATAAATAAGGCAACAACAGCTGATGTCAGGAAGGCATATATAGTTCTTTCTGAAAGAATGATCGATTCCTGACCTTTCCTCTTGTTTTAAGCATATTTTGTGCAGTTCAACTAAAATAAAATGCCATCACCGCCTTGACAATTCAGTGACACTGTACAAAAGGAAATGACTTAACATTACATCATGATGTCAGGTATGTAGTCGATAGGCATTAGAGACAAACATACAGACCTCCTCCGATAACATAATGAACATTAATTTTAACAAAGGTGTGACTAGCTTTACCGGGATAATTTGGGTGAACTCTACACCCTCTGTTCCTTAATATAAGACATTTTCGTAGTTCAATTAAAATATCCAAACATCTAGTATTTAGAAAACCAGGTAGTAGTTTTCTTGAGCACATATCTGGGAAAGCTTGCCACACTTTATTTATGTCCATACGCTAATGCAACACCATTCGAATAGTACAAATATACACTAATCTAGTGGCTAGTGCAATAGTAGAGTACTTATTTTATTATAGGGTACAATACAATGGTTTTACTGAACATATTTCAATAAACTCTAGCACTGGAAGATTTCTATAAGAATTAACAATACAAAATGTAAAGGTAACAAGTTTCAGCATTGGTATACTAGCTGTGCATGAGCATTAAACCAAATACAAAAGTCTAAAGGTAACTAGCATTATTAACGAATGACAGTATAAAAAATTGCAAACCATGTACCTTCAAGGTAAATATTATTTCGAACTCGAGGGGGCCTAAGAATTGCTATCCCAATCTTGGTAATTGGTCAAATATGAAAACTTGATATAATGAATCAAGACAACAACCGGAGGACGAGGTGACCACTCTCGACCTTTCCTCTTGACACTGTACAAAAAAATTGACTTATCTCATGAAAGTGAGGTATGTAATCTATTAGCATTAACAGTGCAAAAATCTGAACGTAGTAACAAGATTCATCTTTGGTATACTTGCTATGCAACAGCATTAGAATGCCTTAGCTAAAAAATCTTTAATACATCCACAATCAACAGCTAACCTTGAAATAATCCAGTGACATTAAATGGCATTGCTTAAATTTATCGGTGACATTAGACTGAGTGCGACATTAGTTAAATGTGGCATCACTTTAGCAATAACATTGCTTGATTTGACTGCTGGTGTTATACTAACAGCAAAAAAGTGGCAATAAGAGCATGGGAGGCCAATTCAGATAGTGGGCGCACCAGTACGATGTACCTCCACGGACGCATAGAGTGGTGAGGGAGGTATGGTTGCCCAGAGCAACAAATATCCAGGCAGCATATGTGGATTATGTCCCATTTTTGTTCTCTTTAGCCACCTTTTTCCTATGTGAGAACAACAAACCGATCGACCTGGTCATTCTCTATTGCGTTGTCATGCCTTTCTACCCTTCTTCAACCAAGAGACACGAGAATCGTTCCTTAGCTACTGATTTCCCCTTTTCAACCTAGATGTGGGTTCGATGCCTACTCCCTTGGACAGTATAGTCTCCCTTCCTTTCCTTATTCAACCCAGACATGGATTAGTCTGCATGAAGTATGGTTTCCTTTAATAGTGCAAATTAAGGTTTTCGTCTGTGTGACCAGCAGAGCAGAAGATAGAAAATTGGGAACATGGTGGAGTGGAAAAAGATCCACATGCAGTGATGTGGCACATGGGGCAATAGAACAAGGGTATGGTTCTAAAATAGGTAGCATACCTGAGGGTCGGTGGGAAGTGGCTTCGCTCGTGGTCGTCGTCCTCCATACACACTACGACAACAAGCTTGCGGACGGAGGCCATCCCGCGCGGGCGCTAGGTCTGAGAGGACGGCCTTGTCGTCAGTGTGTGACCTCACTCGCCGACGAGGAGTGCGTCAACGCTGCACATCCTTTTCTTCCCCGATGGATTTGTGACCACCAGTGAGGAGGGAGAGAGAGGCCGTCTTTTTTAGATCTGGAGAGAGGGTGATAGTGTGAGAAGCTAGTGGGCAGCCCTTAGCAAGAAAGCGCTGAAGCTCCAGCCAATATATCTTTTTTATACTACTAGTACTAGAGGTGGAGTAGTGGTAGAGTAGTTTATATTTTCTTTGCATACAGTACCAGTTAGTCATGCTTCAAAACTGAACGGCATGCCATTAAAAAAATGAAGTCGAGATATAATGCGGCACTTCGGGCCAACGCGGCCAGATCACATTCTGCACGGGAAATGACACACCATGTTTCGTTGACATGTGGTCCCGTTCCAACATGTCAGTGAGACGCCGGTGAGTCCTTTTATACAATTTCCGAACGGACGTCTATGTAGGCCGGGGCGCCTCTTCATGTACCGTGGCAACCGTCCACCGCCTCTTTGCCTTCCCCTCTCAATTTGGAACTGCTGTCGCACGCTCTTCCTCCCTCCTCCATTTGCCTTCACCCTTCCTTCTGCCATTGTTCGATTGTCTTCTCCATGGAGGGAATAAGCCAGAAATGACCCCGTTATTCTTGCCCCAATCTGAAAGGAGACGTGGTGGAGGAACTCATTGATCGGTGCGACGTCATCACCTCGGCTAGCATGGTAGGTTCATTCAAGACCATTCTAGACTCAACTAATAACATCATTATAAGGAACCCACGGGTCCAAGAGCGGTTTGATCTTCCCTATCTTCTTCGCTATAAGCATGTTCGCATGGGCGAGGACGACGGAGGCTTCTCCTTGTGCGAGTTGATGCCGCTTCATAACGATACATGCGATTTCAAGATGCCATCGCTTAAGGGTAAGGCTTGGGCTGGCGCAAATGGAGATTGGGTTGTTTATATTGGGTACAATTGCGAGTGGGAACTTGTGAATGTGTACACTCATCAGCGGATTCCACTTCCAAAAATCTCAGAGTGCCCTGAGGTTGAGCACACAGATGATCTACGTACGTTCAAATACGATCATGGTTGCTGTCATCTACAGAAGATAGCAATTTGTCGAGTTCCCAACCACTCTTGGAATTACAAGAACTATGAAGTTGTTGCTATCTTTGACAAGCTTGTTGCCATCGTTACTGATTCCATGGTTCGTCCATGGATATTGCTCAAAAATCAGTTTTGGTACATGGATGAGTAGTGTGATGCAATTCAATACGAGGATCTTGTGTTTGCTGCCACCACTCATGGCACTGTTTTTGCATGGAATCCTCGTAGTTTCGGTACGTTTGTCTTCCACCATAATTATAATTGTTTCATCCACATGCATGCGGGTTAGCAACTTTTCCTTTACTAATTAACCTTCTTGTCTTTCCAAGGTCCTGTGAACATTCCACCACCTATAATTGAAAAAATTTATAACCAAGGGGGAGATGACGATGGTGATGATCACGAGCATGAGGACGAGCAGAACTTATATAGTCATTGGCGCCTACCAACTAATTCCGATGGATCACCTCTTCTTGTCTGTATAAAGTGCAATGAGATTGTTACTACTGAGGGAGCACGTGTTGTCTCCCATGGTTGTCCTCTCCGGACCTATTCCAACACCCGTTGCAGGGTATTAGGGATGGATACTAGTGTGCGAGTGCCAACACCTTCTACCTGGTACAGTATTGATAATCTTGGAGAAAACTCGCTCTTCCTTGGACCAAACTATCCAATGATGGTGAAAGGTGATCCAGCTGCTATTGACACAACATTACTACCATTTATGAGAAGCAATTGTATCTATACCTCGGACATTGCAGTGGTTCCCTACCTGGTCCTGATATATGCTGCTTCAGCCTGGATGACCAGTCATGCGTTGCTCTCGATATTGACAATAGTTGGCCCTTCCCAGATCATCTATGGTTCAAAGAAAGTGTTTCCAACGCCGAGGATTGGTTGAGTTGAAGTTCATTTCATTGCTTGCTATTTGTTGTGTGAGGAAAACTTCAGTATTTACTAGAATGTTTTGTTGGAAATAATCTATAATCCAACATGTATCCTCGTTGTCGTTGTGTGTTGATGACTTGTTGTATGTAATGAATGGTACATTTGCAAATGCATGTCATAGACTCAATTTATGAATGGTTTTCAAGTCACTTCTTGGAGTGTGAGTACAATAGTAGTATAGCCAGCATTCGGTTAGTATATGAAGTTGCCACATCACATAGAGCCAACCTAATATTGGAATATGCTAGCCCTACACCGGCGTGCTGCTTCAAATGGCGGACAAAGTGGGAGGTCGCGTCACCTTGTGTCCAGATCTGAGATGCCATGTGTACCAGATGAATGACTCCAAGTTTGACCACCGTGATGCTAGGTGCGAGCCGAGGAACACTGTTGGAGAGACCTCCCTCATAATTTTCCTACATTGGTCGTTTGATTCATAGGATAGAATGCTATAGGATTTTTTCCTATGTAATCATGTTTTAATTGGCAATCTAGCATCCACTCCAACTTTTGTTTCACTTCCTTTGTTCCTACGAAGAGAGTACTTGCTCTAAATGATGTGCCGCTGCAAGAGCCGCCTATATTAATTAACCATGCTCTAAAAAGGTGGACTAGCTTTCACTATAGTAGTACTGTACTAGGTTAGTAGGTGACATTTTGCTTGGCTCTTCTCCTCTTCCGGAAGTCGAACAATAATGATGGTACTACAGTAGTACTTCTGGCAATCTAACACCAAATGAACTGCTGCACGTCCACTGCTTGTGAGAAAAAGTTTCTCCTCGTGCTACGAGCCACCATGCACTCGTTGGTGGGGGAGAAGGCGTAGTAAGCAAGCTTCTCGTCGTTCTGCGAGTTGATGGGACACATCAAAGTTATTTATTAGTACTCTCTTCAAAAAGGGCCGACCATGTCCATGGCTACCATCTCGTGCTCTGTCATTGAGTGAATGCACTATTGACGTGCCATCAAGGAGAAAAAATATTGCGTAGTACTAGGTGCCATCGAAGTGCTTATGCACTGCATATCTCCATTTTCTTGCATGACACGCCACCTTGATGCTAGATGTCCCGCGTGTCATGGAGGCATATAGTATGATTTTTAAAATGGAGGCATATAGATGTCCTGCGTGTTGGCAAAAGGATGAACAAAGCTCATGTCTTAAACGAAAGAGTGGAAGAACATAGATTCCCGATGACCGAAAAGGAGCAACAAACCTCGCGGTGGAGCGTCTGCACCATGTTTCGTTGACATGTGGTACCGTTCCAACATGTCAGTGAGACGACGGAGAGTCCTTTTGGAAAATTTCCGAACGGACGTGTAGGCTGGGGCGCCTCTTCGTGTACCGTGGAAAACTTGCAACCGTCCACTGACTCTTCGCCTTTCCCTCTCGATTTGGAACTTCTGTCGCACGCTCTTCCTCCCTCCTCCATTTGCCTTCACCCTTCCTTCTGCCATTGTTCGATCGTCTTCTCCATGGAGGGAACAGGCCAGAAACGACCCCGTTATTCTTGCCCCGATCTGAAAGATGACGTGGTGCAGGAACTCATTGATCGGTGCGACATCATCACCTCGGCTAGCATGGCAGGTTCGTTCAAGAGCATTCTCGACTTAGCTAATAACATCATTAAAAGGAACCCAAGTGTCCAGGAGCGGTTTTATCTCATCTATCTTCTTCGTCGTGAGCCTGCTGACTGGCATGGGGATGAGGGAAGCCTCGCCTTGTGCAAGTTGATGCCGCTTGATAATGATACATATGATGTTAAGATGCCATCGCTTGAGGGCAAGGCTTGGGCAGGCGCAAATGGAGATTGGGTTGTTTATATTGGGTACAACTATGAGTGGGAACTTGTGAATGTGTACATTCGTCACCAGGTTCCACTTCCAAAAATCTTAGACTGCCCAGTGGTTGAGGACACCGGTATTCTACGCGTGTACAAATACGATCATGGAGACTGTCTTCTATGGAAGATAGCAATTTGTTGAGTTCCCAACCGCTCTTGGCATTACAAGAACTATGGAGTTGTTGCTATCTTCGACAAGGTTGTTGTCGTCCTTCGTGGTTCGACTGGATGGATATTGCTCAAAAATCAGTTTCTATACACGGATGTGTACTGTGATGCAATTCAATATGAGGGTCTTGTGTTTGCTGCCACTACTTGTGGCACTGTTTTTGCAGGGGATCCTCGTAGTTTCGGTATGTTTATCTTCCGCGGTAATTATAATTGTTTCATCCATATGCATGCGGGTTAGCAAGTTTCCCTTTACTAATTAACCTTCTTCTTATGTTTCCAAGGTCCTGTGAACATTCCACCACCTATACTTGAAAATATTTATAACCAAGGGGGAGATGACGATGGTGATGATCACGAGCATGAGGACGAGGAGGGCCCATATACTCAGTGGCACCTGGCAACTAATTCCGATGGATCACCCCTTCTTGTTTGTATACAGCCCACTACTGATGTTACTACTAAGGAAGCAGGTGTTGTCTCCCATGGTCGCACTCTCTGGACCTATTCCAACACCCGTTGCATGGTATTTTGGATGGATACTAGTGTTCTAGCGCCAACACCATCTCCCTGGTACAGTATTGGTAGTCTTGGAGAAAACTCGCCCTTCCTTGGACAAAACTATCCAATGATGGTGAAAGGCGATCCAAGTGCTGTTGACACAACGTTAGTACCATTTATGAGAAGCAACTGTATCTATACCTTAGAGATTGCGGTGGTTCCCTACCCTGGTCGTGATATAGTAGGCCGCTTCAGCCTGGATGATCAGTCCTGCGTTGGTCTCGAGATTGATAGTATCTGGCCCTTCCAAGAGAATCACTTGTGGTTCAAAGCAAGCGTTTCCAACGCCAAGGATTGGTTGAGTTGAAGTTCATTTCATTGCTTGTTATTTGTTTTGTGATGAAAACTTTAGTATTTATAATGTATCCTTGTTGTCATTGTGGGTTGATGACCTATTGTATGTAATAAAGTGAAATGTCTATGATAAACTTATTAAATTTATGAATGGATGTCAAGTCGATTCTCTGAGTGGGTGCTGCGACGAGGCAAAAAAATATTTCCGGAATACAAAATTGTATGTGCATTGCAACAGGTTATCGGATGAGGCCAATCAACAATAGTACACTACTTGTACTAGCTTCACATGCTGCACAATCTATACGTCTACGTATGTAATACAACAAGTTTTAAACTTGAGACCAGGCACCCACCCTCACAAAGAACACTTTTTAACCTAGCACAGACTCCAGGGAATTTGGCAACAGTGTGAGGTGGGCCATATGTTAATGTGTTGGTTGTACGTAACCAGCACCTCGAATCCTCGATACTACTAGTACTATATAGTAGTAGGGTGGCATGGGCCAGAACAAGCATTCATGTCTAGGAGTACGGCACACGCCACCAGCACGACTTCCATCTGACACCATATTTCTTGGAGTCCGTGCTACAGCTATCTCTTCAACCTCATCGTTTCTCTAACTCAGCCATCGCGCGGCGGGCGAGGTGGGGGTTTGCCGATAGTCGGTTTCCTCAACTGCGATCCCACTTGTAAGGCCAAGTCCAACACACGTCCCCAAACAGACCTCCATTTTGCTCGGATTCTGTCCATTTGGGTAGGGAAATGGGGTCGTGTCCGGGCCATTTCTCGGATGCTGTGTCCGTGCGCCCAAACACGCGGACGCATCCCGGGCGCGTACATTTTTCTTTGAAAACACATATGTTTTTTTCATCTTTGATTTTTGGTACATGGAAATACATCACCAAAATTTGACTAGAAAAGCAATACCAAAGAAAACAAGAACCACAAGAATACATTTTAGAAGATATCCAACTTCCATAGCTGCTCCTATATGTTGGATTAGTGCCTTCTCGATGCATTCATTATTGATCTGCGGAGGCTCGATCTTGCATGCTTCTTTATTATTCGAGTGTAAAGAAGTAGACGTTGCTTCCTCGCATCTAGTCTCATGTCTGGCGTCTATTCTATCAACAAGTGCACTAGTCTCATCTCTAACCTGTATGCTATCTAAAAGTGCTACAACATCTACTAAATTGCGCGTTATCAATATATCGATGTACTCTTCTTCCTAATACCAAAACTTTCATCCATTCTACACAATAAAATTTTAAGTTAGCACAACATGTCTAATCTGAGAGAACAACTGAAGCTAAAGCAGCACATACCCCATCGGTTGAGCACTTGTTAAACACCCATCCGGGATGTTCCGGCATTGTAGACACATGGCGCAAGACCTTCTTTGGGCAGTCGTCGCACGTAAGAAGAGGCAATGGTGCACCGGCGAGCTTTTGGGCCACCACTGAGCCCGGCCGACCGTCATTCATGTATTTGCAGTCGAACCACCGATGGTGTAGATCCGAGCGGCTAGAGGAGGAGCCAGTACCTGCATGCGGCCTTGCGGCCTTGTCAGGGCCTTCCAGCCTGATGCCTGGCCAGTCCATGGCGCGGCGTGGCCTCCCACAACCGGGCGAGCTCAAGCCCGACCGAATCCGCTCCAAATCCGGCCGCCGGGTGCGCAAAACACGTAGCCGTGGTTGAGTAGCTCCGGGGCATCGAGGGAAAGGGGTTGAGAGACCGCGCGTCCGAGCTGAACATGCTGGAATTGGCCTAGCGGTGTGGCGGACCAACCATGTGGGGGTGCCAAGTGGCTTCGCTCATGTGGGGGACGGAAGCCATCCCGCGCAGGCACTAGGTCTGACAGGACGAACTTGTCGTCAGTGTGTGACCTCTGTGGCAACTGTCTGCTCCCCACTAGCCTCTTCATTGACATGTGGTCCCGTTCCCACATGTCAGTGAGACGACGGCTAGTCCTTTTGTACAATTTCCGAACGGATGTCTATGTAGGCCGGGGCGCCTCTTCGTGTACCGTGGCAACCGTCCACCGACTCTTCGTCTTTCCATCTCGATTTGGAACTGTTGTCGCACGCTCTTCCTCCCTCCTCCTTTTGGCTCCACCCTTCCTTCTGCCATTGTCTGATCGTCTTCTCCATGGACGGAACAGACCGGAAACGACCCCGTTATTCTTGCCCCGATCTGAATGACGACGTGGTGGAGGAACTCATTGATTGATGCGACATCATCACCTTGGCTAGCATGGCAGGTTCATTCAAGACCATTCTCGACTCAACTAATTACATCATTACAACGAACACAAGGTTCCAGGAGCGGTTTGATCTCCCCTATCTTCTACACTATGACCCTACTCACTAGCGCGCGGATGACAGAGGCCTCGCCTTGTGCAAGTTGGTGCCACTTGATAATGATACGTGTGATGTTAAGATGCCATCGCTTGAGGGTAATGCTTGGGCAGGCGCAAATGGAGATTGGGTTGTTTATATTGGGTCCAACTACGAGTGGGAACTTGTGAATGTGTACACTCGTCACGGGTTCCACTTCCAAAAATCTCAGACTGCCCATAGGTTGAGCACACCGGTTATGACCGTACTTTCAACTATGGTCACGATGATTGTCTTCTGCAGAAGATAGCAATTTGTCAGGTTCTCGACCGCTCTTGGGATTTAATGGAATATGTAGTTGTTGCTATCTTCGACAAGCTTGTTTCCTTCCTTTATAGTTCGACTGGATGGATATTGCTCAAAAATCAGTTTCTATACAAGGATGAGTACTGTGATGCAATTCAATACAAGGGTCTTGTGTTTGCTGCCACCACTCGTGGCACTGTTTTTGCCTGGAATCCTGATGCTTTCGGTATGTTTTTCTTCCACCATAATTATAATTGTTTCATCCACATGCATGCGGGTTAGCAAGTTTCCCTTTACTGATTAACCTTCTTGTGTTTCCAAGGTCCCGTGAACATTCCACCACCTATACTTGAAAATTTCTATAACCAAGGGGGAGATGACGATGTTGATGATCACGAGCATGAGGACCCATATAGGAGTACTCAGTGGCGCCCGGCAACTTATTCCAATTGATCACCTCTTATTGTCTGTATACAGGGCACCGCTGATGTGACTAAGGAAGCAGGTGTTGTCTCCCATGGTCGCACTCTCCGGACCTATTCCAACATCCGTTGCAGGGTATTCGGAATGGATACTAATGTGCTAGTGCCAACACCTTCTCCCTGGTTTAGTATTGATACTCTTGGAGGAAACTCACTCTTCCTTGGACAAAACTATCCAATCATGGTGAAAGGCGATCCAGTTGCTGTTGACACAACATTACTACCATTTATGAGAAGCAATTGTATCTATACCTCGGACAATGCTATGCTTCCCTACCATGGCTATCACAATATGGGTCATGAAATAGGCCGCTTCAGCCTAGATGATCAGTCCTGCATTGGTCTCGAGATTGATAGTACCTGGCCCTTCTGAGACAAACTCTTCTGGTTCAAAGCAAGCGTTTCCAACGCCGAGGAGTCGTTGACCTGAAGTTCATTTCATTGCTTGTTATTTGTTCTGTGATGAAAACTTTCATATTTACTAGAATGTTTGTTGGAACTAATCTATAATCCAACATGTATCCTCGTTGTCGTTGTGTGTTGATGACTTGTGGTATGTAATGAATGGTACATTTGCATATGCATGTCATAAACTCAATTTATAAATGGTTTTCGACTCACTTCTTGGAGTGTTAGTGCCATAGTAGTATAGCCAGCATCTGTAGTAGTATGGAGTTGCCACATCACATAGAGCCAACCAATAGTTAGGTGTCGCATGGAGGCCTAGAAATATGGTGATAGTATGACTGCGTGAGGTGGGCTTGTATGTAGTATGATGTACGCACAGGGCTTGCCATGTTTCCTACTCCTCCGGTGTGCCTCCTTTTGCTGACACATGGGACATCCAGCATCCAGGTCGTGTCATGCAAGAAAATGGAGTTCTAGTTGAAGCCACGTGATGTGCATTTTGGGTTAAGTTGTAAATAGAATCTTACCACTCTTGATTAACTCCAAAAGCAGCCACCAAAGAACTTTATTGGATTTGTTTTTCATCACTAGCACGTCGAGGTGAAATATGTGCAGGCTCAGTGGGTCCTCTTGGGTTTTCACTGACATGTGGGACCGCATGTGAGCAAACAGACGATGGGCTCCGCATGTCTGCTGGCTGACTGAGAAGAGAGATAGAGGAGGGATGAGCACAGACTCCAGGAAATTTGTTGTATGTAACCAGCACCTCGATATAAGCTCGATATAGTGGGGTGGCATGGGCCATAACTAGCATTCACGTCTAGCAGTATGGCACATGCCACCCACACGAGTCCCATCCGACACCAAATTTCTTGGAGTCCGTGCTACAACCATCTCTCCTCCCTCCTGTTTTCTCAGCCATCGCGTGCTGGGCGGGGTGGGGGTTTGCCGATAGTCAGTTGACTCAACTGCGGTCCCACTTCTAAGTGAAAACGCAACACAACATGCATTCCCCCTTGAGTGGCGTGCCAGACCAACTGTGTGGGCAGCGGGGTGCGATGTGAACATGACGAGCTTTTCCTTTTGAACTTGTAACTTATAAAATTTGGTTCTGCTCCATGGCGCGACCGATAGATAGAAATAACGATTTTCCCTAGAGTAATGAGAAGTTAGGTTCTGGCGCGGTTCATGCATGCAGTACGTACACAAATTATGAAGTTGATGCGGAAGGAAAGATAATTACTAATAGTATCATATACTACTACATGGATTCGATGGAAAGATAAAGATACATACTAATCCATCAACGACATCCTCACACCCTAGTGCGCCAGGTCACCAACCGGCGTGTGAGGAGCAGCGGCGTTGGCGGCAAGCTCAGTGTGCTTCCGAACAATGCCGTCCAAGGTTGCCCTGCGGGTCAAGAAGTCCAACGACCTATCGTCCTCCTCTGGCATGTAGTAGTCCTTGTGGACGATTTGCACGTAGACGTGGGTGATTATGTCGACGGTGTCTTGCTGCGCCAGGCGCTGCGCGGTGAGCGCGACCTCGAGGTGGACATTCTCCAGCGAGACGGCGGGCAGTCGCAGGGCCACCAGTGCGTCGAAGAGGTGTTCACCATAGAGGGAGTTGAGGGTGGCAGGCATCGCAGAGCCTGGGCGCGTGGGCTGGAGGCGTACGTCAAGGTCGTCCACGAGCTTCTTGACAACGGTGAACTTGTGGAGGAAGCCGACGAGGACCTTGTCGAACAAGGAGACGAAGCTGTCGTCCAAGCAGCCTCTCACCCTGGCGGCCTCAAGCACGACCTGGAGACGTTCCTCGGTGTCGGGCCACAGGCCGACGTCATGTACCATCTGGCATAGCCGGCTGATGCTCATGCTCATCACCTCCATTGGTCTAGCTTCTAGTCAAATGATCTTGCGATTGGAGTGATCACTCTTGCCCTTGGTTAGGGTGCGTAGGTGCGTAGGATTTTGTAGATTGGACTGGCGGGGAGCCTTTATATGAGAAGTGCAGACTGCATTGAATTCATGTGCATGTTGGCCATCTACTCCTCGGCCCTCTACTGCACCTGCCTTTGGTATTATGACAGGCGGGCCAGCCACCTGTTGGGCCCACGTGGCATACAACCAAAGGCAGGTGCAGTAAGTCAATGGAGCTGCGCCCCTCCATGCCGGTGCAGTGTTGTCATCTCACCGGACCTCTAGTTGGGGCCAATTGAGAGAACTTTGATGTTTACTGGTTTATTGGTCCCCTTTGCATTTTGCGCCAAGTTTCGACCTTTGATTTGACTAATAAAATATTAATGCATGTAACCAATTTTTTTGTAATCCCAAAACACTTAGGCATGGTACATTAACTCCCTCCTCATTTCTTATTTCGTGATGTAGGATCGAAAGTATGTCTAGAGGGGGGTGATTAGACTACTTGACCAAATAAAAATCTAGCCTTTTCCCAATTTTATGTCTTGGCATATTTTAGAACTTATCACTAGTCAAGTAAACAACCTACACATGCAAGTCTAAGAGTATAACAGCGGAATGTAAAACATTGCACATGAAGGTAAAGGGAGGAGTTTGGAGGGAGCAAATGCAATGTAGACATGGAGATTTTTGGCATGGTTCCGATAGGTGGTGTTATCGTACATCCACGTTGATGGAGTCTTCAACTCACGAAGGGTAAGGGTTGCGCGAGTCCACGGAGCGCTCCACTCATGAAGGGTCCACAAAGAAGCAACCTTGTCTATCCCACCATGGCCATCTCCCACGAAGGACTTGCCTCACTAGGGTAGATCTTCACGAATTAGGTGATATCCTTTCCCGTACAAACTCCTTGGTTCAACTCCACAATCTTGACGGAGGCTCCCAAGTGACACCTAACCAATCTAGGAGACACCACTCTCCAAAAGGTAATAGATGGTGTGTTGATGATGAACTCCTTGCTCTTGTGCTTCAAATGATAGTCTCCCCAACACTCAACTCTCTCTCACTGATTTGGAGTTGGTGGAAAGATGATTTGAGTGGAAAGCAACTTGGAGAAGGCTAGAGATCAAGATTTATGTGGTTGGAGTGGATTATCTTGATCTCAAAACAAGTGTAGGTGGTTCTCTCTCAGAAAATGTAAGTTGGAAGTGCAGGCACGTTTTGATGGCTCTATCCATGAATGAAGAGTGGGTGGAGGGGTATATATAGCCTCCACACAACATCTAACCGTTACACACAATTTACCAAACTCGGTGAGACCGAATCGTGAAACTCGGTCGGACTGATTCAGTTCAAAATGTGAACGTTAGGATTTTCGGTGGGACCGACACGTCAACTCATTGGGACCGATTTCATTAGGGTTAGGGCATAACGTAATCTCAGTGAGGCCGATTACATAAACTCGATGGGACCAATTTTGGTAATAAGCTAACTAGAGAGTTGGTCAGGCAAACTCGGTGGGACCGATTCGCTCATCTCGGTTGGACCAAAACGTTATGAAGGGGAAACAGAGAGTTTGCATTGCAAACTCAGTGGGACCGATCGCTCATCTTGGTTAGACCGAAACATTACGAAGGGAAATAGAGAGTTTGCAATCCCATCTCGGTGAGACCGAGATCCCTATCGGTGAGACCGAAGTGACTAGGGTTTGTGCCAGTGGCTATGTCAAATGAACTCAGTGGCGCTGGATGGAAAGTTTCGTTGGGGCCGAGTTTGACTTTTGGTTTGGGACATATGTGGATATGAGAAAGTGGTTGAGGGTTTTGGAGCATATCACTAAGCATTTTGAGCAAGTAACCCATTAAGCAACACCTTATTCCCTTTTAATAGTATTGGCTTTTCCTATGGACTCAATGTGATCTTGGATCACTAAAAGGTAAAATGTAGAGTCTTGAGCTTTAGAGCTTGAGCCAATCTTTTGTCCTTCGCATTTTGAGGGGTCCACATTTCTAATCCATGCCATGCCAATCATTGAGCTTTCCTGAAATATTTATCTTGAAATAGTATTAGCTCAATGAGCTATATGTTGTTAGGAATTACCAAAACCACCCAGGGATAGCTGCACTTTCAATCTCCCCCTTTTTTCTAATTGATGACAACATATAGATCAAAGCTTCGACAGATGATTATAAGATTGAAATACATTGCCGCTTTGACAAGTATGTGATAAGCAAGAGCTCCCCCTAAATTTGTGCATTATTTAAGATTTTCTTTTGAATGCAAATGCACAATCGATTAGGATCATGGGTTACTCTTCCATGTTACATACATCTTGGTGGAGCGCTCAAAATGATATAACTTAAAAGCATGCACTCATCACCAAGTAAAGTGAATGATCATATAAGAATATAAAGGATAATATCATCCAAGCAATCACTAAGATAGCATATGATCAATCACATGATCAAACAAGTATCTCGCACAGACAAAGACATAGTGTATCAACCAAGAGCATAAAACCAAAAACAAGAGAGATAAAAAGCAACACACTCTCTCTCAAAGCCTATGATCTATACATATTTCTCCCCCTTTGGCAACAAGTTACCAAAAAGTTTGAAAATGCATAGTGCTATGCGTCTCTTAGGCTCGATCTTCGGGAGGTGGTGTAGAAAGAACTCCAAGGACGAAGGCATCTATCGATGTAGTTGGAGCTGGTGGAGTGGCTGCTGGAGGTGGTACTGAGGATGTAGCTGCTGGTGCTGACAAAGTTGTTCTAGAGACTGGTACTGGTACTGTGGCAGACCTTTGACCTTGTGGCACACGCTGAAAAGCATCAGTAGTTGCCTTCCCTCTCCTCTCTTCTGCTTCCTCCTGGAGCTGCTCAACTGCAGTCTGTATCTCAATTACCTTGAGGTTAAGATCACAGAATTTTGTATCAACAATCCTCTCCAGGCTCTCCTGATTCTGAGTCAGGGTGGCCAAGCCCTTCTCAATACTCAGTGTAGCTTGAATCAGATAGCCTAATTGATCTTGTTTTGAGTTGAGGAACACCTGAGATGCTTCTTCTGCACTTGGCATCCTTGCAGCTTTCTCTGCCTTAGCTTTGGCTCTCTTCTCTTGTGCTTGAGCTAATGACGGTTCATTCTCATTCATGACAACTTCATTATCTTCAAATTCAAGATATAGGGGTGGATTCTCCTTGTCCAACAAGTATGTTCACGTGCCCATCTTAGAATTGATGAGCTCCTGAATATGTGGAGCATACCCACAACTTCTCTTTTGGTCAGCAGCTGCCCTCTTGATTGTCTCTACAATCAGGCTCATGACTTTAAACTTCTGAGGGACATCAAAGATTTGCAACATGTTGATGGAATGTCATCTGATCATCTTTTGATCTCCTGACTTGGGTAGCAATGTGTGCCTTAGGATCCAGTTGATGGTAGGCAGACCAAACAACAAGTAATGTAGAGATCCAAGCTTGTGAGTCTCCAAAGCTTTATCAGGGATCTCTTTGTACATGTTTGCCATGGAGTTGTGGTATTTCTTCTTCTTGGCATACACATCCAAGTCATCCTCGTGTTCCTCTGGGGCATTGATCAGCTTGGCCCATTCTTCAACATTGGATTGGTACCTAGTACCTTCAGACATCCATATGATCTTCCCATCTGGGTAAAAGTGAGCAGTGGAGTAAAACTACATGATGAACTCATAATTCCATTTTGTGAGCTTTTGTCCAACAAAATCATCTACTCCACATGCTTTGAAGCTATCATATACTCCTGGGAAGTGATCTTCATTCTCCTTGATGTATTCCCAATCAACCCATCTCATGTCACAAACAATGGGCTTCTTGTCAAGAAAAATAGTCTCATAAAAGTCTTAACCTGTAGTCAACTGCAGTCCTTCTCCTCACAGCATAGGGATCAGACTTTCTCCACAATCTCAGTCCAGCATCTTTTCTGATGTGCATGTCTTCAGCCACTGGATGAGTATGATTGTGGTCTGGGATCTTGGGTTTCAATTTCCTCAAAACAAGAGACTCATCATCCTCTTCTTTAGCTTGAGGTACTAGGGCCTTGTTCTTCTCTTCTGCACGAATACTTCTGGTGTTTCTCTTGGGCTTTGACTTCTGGGCTTGAGCTTTGGGAGTAGACTTGGGCTTTGATGTTGCAGCCCCTGACTTAATTGCATCTCCCATAAGCTTCTGAGCTTTGGGTGATGGAGCATCCTCTTCCTCTTCCTCTTCTTCTGCGGGATCCTTTTAACATGGATGATCTCCCTAGAGCTCTGGTAGTGGTCTTCTTGACCCTCTCCTTTCTCTTCTTGCCTTCTCTAGCCTCTTTGGGTTCAAGAGTGAACTCCATAGTTTCTTCCAAGGCTGCTTTCCTAGGCTTGGATGTTGGCATTCTCTTGGTAGGTGCCTTCTTGTGCATCCTTGGCTTTGTTCTAGCAGCTGAGCCGTACTCCTTCTTCAACACTTTCCTCTTTGAGGTGGCCTCATCCTCAACAGCCACATAGTCTTCATCCTCAGAGTCTGAGGTTTTCTTCTTTCTTGTCCCGGTGGCTTCCTTTGACAAGTTATTAGGAGTGCTCCTGCTGCCGTCATCTGAGGTTCTTGATGGATCTGAACCCTCACTCAATTGCACATGTTCCTCAGATTTGTTCTAACTGTCACTCTGGTCAAACATCTTGGCAATCAATGACAGCAAACCCTGTGAATAGATGTAGATAAGGTAGAGTGGATGAGCATCAGAAAGTGCAGAGTTTTTGCAAAATAGATGACTTAAAAACTTAGTTTTAGTTCTCCACAGAAAGAATTTCAGAGCTACCGATTTGATAAACTCGGTGATACCGAAGCAGCTTTTGGAACCTAGACTAGTGAACTCGGTCAGACCGAGTCACAGTTCGGTGGCACCGAGACTGCTAGGGTTTCACAGAGAATCGAACTCGGTCACACCGATTTGCAATTTTCGGTCAGATGGAAAATGCATGTGCTATGGCCTAAGCCAAATCGGTGAGACCGATTTCTACAATTTGGTCGGTCTGAGATGAGTCCGGCGGAGACCTAACCCTAAATTTTCAAATCCAATCTAATCTAAAGGAAGTTTTCAATGGATGGATTGTTTGCATATGTGGTCATGATCATGGCAAAGTAATGTGCTACCAATCAGAGTTTGGAAATAGCACAAAGAGTCGAAATCATACCCTAGTTCGGTGGTAGCTCGCTACGGTGGCAACGGCGGAGCAGAATTCCGTTGATGGCGGCGGAGACTAGTGGCGGGAGGTCGCTGGCGGTGAGGATACGATCCGGAGACCCGAGGAGGCAGCGCAGGACATGGGCGGGGTGAAGGGTTTTGGAGAAATTTCCAAAATTCAACCCGTCGGTATATATATCCCGACCTTGTCGGTGTGGCCGAGTGGAACAACTCGGTGGCACCGAGATGCAGAATCGTGAGCGGTTTCTGCAACTCGATGTGACCGAAAAGTTCAAATCGGTTGCACCGAGATGGAAAACCTAGATGAACTTAGTGAACTTGGTGTGACCGAAGTGGCTGACTCGGTCATACCAAAATGAACAAAGAGGTTTTGGAAGTTTAAGTCTATGGCGAATCAGGGACTCCAAGTGCTCCTCACACAGAGTGGTTCGAATCTGACTTGATCAAACTTTGTGATGTAGCATGAATAGAGTTTGAGACGAGAAAAACATAGATAGCTAGAGGAGGTTCTTAGGCATTCCTTTTCATCCACTTGGCAAAAGAGAAAAACGCCAAACAATCAAAACAACAAGTGGATGTCCTCGAATGAGTAAAATATGCAACCAACATGCTCATACAATAAAATGGCAAATGAAATATGTGGCAGAGCATGCACAAACACTCTAGCATTTATCAAGCAGTTGGCGATGACTAGGCCATCTATATATGAGTATATTGACTGAGGAGTCAAATGAGAACATTTGATCGTAGGTCGTACTCATCGTTTAAGCATAAGTGGGGTTGCCACTTTTACATAAAGCATTCTTGTGTTCACACCATTAGAGTTGCTTTAGCTCAATTGATTAGAGTAAAGCTCCCCCTAGATGTGATATCCCCCCTAAGAGGGATGAACTAGCCTTGGGTTTTGTCGATGATGACTTCATGTAGGTGTTGAAGATGTAGATGCTCAATGTTGATGTAGATCATTTGGAGCAATCCATTAGAGTGAGTTGCACTTTCAATACCTACACGGGTTAGTCCGACAAGGAACAAATAAGGATATCCATAGACATAGAGTGATGTTCACATAAGATAATGTCCATGAAAGCATTAGATTACCTTGTCCCTTGTCTTATCAACAAGAGGGTTTGTGACTCCTTGAACTAGTGCTAGATATGGAAGTTGTTTGCATGTGTCCTTGCCAAAAGATATGAGTGAAGTGTCTTGGCGGAGTCACCCTCAAGAACTCTCTAGTTCTTTTTCTGCGGGATCCACACCATCTTGGTGGGAATCCTTGGAGTTGTAGTCGTACTTGATGAAGTTGAACTTGATGTAGTCTTGGGAACCCACTTGAGAAAGGCTTTGGGAGCTTCTTCAAATGCATAAATCTCCTATTGAAGCTTGTCCTTGCCTTTTTGCTTGTGGTCTTGTGGTGGAAGATCATCTTGAGCTTGTGTTCCTTGGAAAGAAGTAGGATCATACTTCTCTTATTGAGGAACAAACTTGTGACGCCCCGAGACCGGAGCTTCAGATGCCTTCCATGTATCCGACTGTTGTCGGGTGTTTCATGTTGGTTCGTTGCATCATGTGCTTTGCATCATGTCATCATGTCATCATGTCATAAGTCTTTTGCATCTCAACTAAATAAACCATATGGATCTTCGATCAATTTAAACCGAGGGAATTAACATGGTGATTCTCTTTATAACATATCCTCCCGATATTAGGGAGCTATTTTAAATATCCCATTAACTTGGAATCACCCATCACACAATTGCATTACTCTTCAACTCTTCTTGTATCCGACTTAACCTCATATATTTTCCTTGTCATCTCTCTCAAGCCATACCCATGCATCATCCCTCTCACTTCTTTCTTCTTTCATGTCTTTGCAAGCAACCTTATTCCTCCTCCATTAATGTTCATCTTTTCCCTATAAATCTTGCCTTTTTCCTACACCCTCTCTGTCAGATTTCATCCCATTCGAAGTTGTTTTGTTCAGGTTCAAAAATGATTGAAGTTTGAGAATAATTCAAACTCTAATTATTTTTCTACCTTCTAAAAATGCCAGAGCAATTTATTCAATCCCTACATAAATCCAGGGTTCCAGATATATTTTTATATATCTCTTTTTCCTAATGAAAAACCCCTGGATTTTCCCCTTTGCTGTTTGTTTATTCATATAAACAATAAATTAAGAAAGGGAAGATTTTGGAAAGGAGAGGGAGCCCAGCAGCCGCACCAGTTGGCCAAGGCCCAGCTGGCGCCCTTCCCACTGGGCCGGCTCCAAGGCCCAGCCGCCCCACCAGTTTCCATAACCCTAGCCCGATCCCCTCGCTCGCTAGCCCTCTCTCTCTCTCTCGTTACCCTAGCCTCTCCCTCTCGTGTTCCCTCGCGCAGCCAGAGAGAGAGCCATGGCTCGTTTCCCATCTTCGTTCGCTCGAACCCCCTCCTCCCTCTCGATCTTCAACGCCAACGCTGCCGGCCTTCACCTCACGCCCTGTCGCCTCCGGTGCCGCGCTGGCGAGCGCCATCGCCGGAGTTGCTCCTTGTTGCCAGCGCCACCACTGAAGCTCGCGTCCTACTGCCAGAGCTCCATCCAGCCGCCGGCGACCTCGACCTTCAAGCGGTCGCCGCTCCTCCACCGAGCCTCCTCTGAACGCTGGCTCGCCATCCGGTCGCGTCGACGACCACCACCTTGTCCCGCCGAAGGTGCTGCCTCCTCTTCTAGGACCGCCTGGAGGTCGCCGCCCGCTCCTCCCTCGACCCTGCCGGAATCGGGCGCCGTCGAGTCCTCGCGCCCGAGACCATCCCTCTGCGGCTCGGATCCTGTTGTCGCCCACCGCCTGAGGCCCGTGAAGCCGCCGCTCTGCTGTTGAGCATGAGCGCTGCTCCTCTGCTCAGCTCAGTCACCCCTCTGCTCCTGCTTCCTGCCCTGCTGCACGGCCCGTCTCCATCCACCCCTCCACCTGCGTCCTGCAAGTCTCGCTGCTACCCTGAGCGCCCTGTCCTCGAGCACGTGATGGTTGTGGTTCCGGTCAAGCGCTCTAACCTGCCGTTGCCATGGCCTTGCATCCCTCTAGCTCTGTTGTTTTCACGGAACCACTGTTCCATGGCCACAAATGAGACCCATCGGACATCACCAAGACCCGCTGCTTGGACTAGATCAGTGCCGCTCCACACCATCACACGGTACAACTATGTTGAGAGAACCTGAATATGCCAAGACTAGGGCCGACAAGAACCACGACATCCGTCGATCTCGAAGTACCCCTTCGTTTCATCGAGACCGGCAAGTCCGAAGACCCCAAGTACCACGACAACCTCGAAGGGATTCAACTTCGTCAAGTACCTCTAACGATGACCCGAACGGCTACGAAACGCGTACCACTACTGTCGCCGAAGACCCATGCAACGGAACCGTCAAGTTCGACTACCTTCGTGTGTAACTTTGCTTCCCACGATGACCGTGTACAACTACCATCCCGTGCATGTCGCGAAGTACCTCTTCGAAACGACCGAGTACCACTACCGTCGGCCCTCGAAGAACCCGCAGACGACAAGTTCCTCGGTGTGACCCCAAACACCTACGGAGTGTGTACAACTACGAAACGAGAACAACTACTTCCTCTACTTTGCACCGAACGGGAACCGTCCCGTTTGCACGCTTCGAAGGTATAACCCCGAGACGACGCTCGTGAACGAACGAATGCATGTTGTATGAGATGCACCCTTGTTTTGCCTCGAGTCTTAACTATCGGTGCACGTTGCCCCTCTTTTGCCTTGCCACCGACATGTGGGAACCCGGTATCCGGGAGCGCCCCACCATCTTTTGCACGCATCCGCACACTTCCCCTTTGCATCGGTATCTCAATCGAGTACCAGAACTGGAACGTTGCCGTGGCACCGTTATCGTTATCGTTGCCGTGGCACCCCTTTTCTTTCCACCACGGTGACAAATGCTTCATAATGCTCTTGTCAACTTTGTATAAAAATTGCATAAACTTGTTCATGTCATCCGCATCTTGATAACAACAATTAAAATGTTTAAATTGTTGTTGCAATAAATTACTAAGGCATATGGGGATTTACCAGATTCGTTATTTGTTATATCCGGCCCCATTTAAATTGTTTAGATGATGTAGTTTTGTTATGCCTCACCTCTTGCCATGTTTAACAACATTTAATATTGTTGAGTACCTAACCGGGAGTGAACTAAATAATGGAATGTGGTGTTTTGTCAATATACATCCCGATGCATATTGAGCTCCACTTAACTTGTAGTGTTGTTTGTGCACTTTGCCATGCCATGCCTCATTGAACCGGACATGCATCATACTTGGTTGTGCATCATGCCATGTTCATGTGGTGGTCGTTTACTATGTTGTTTGCTTCTTTCCGGTGTTGCCTCTTCGGGTTGGTTCCAATAACGTCGCGTTTGTGAGGATTCGTTCGACTTCATCCGTTTGTCTTCTTCATGGACTCGTTCTTCTTCCTTGCGGGATCTCAGGCAAGATGACCATACCCTCGAAATCACTTCTATCTTTGCTTGCTAGTTGCTCGCTCTTTTGCTATGCCTATGCTGCGATACCTACCACTTGCTTATCATGCCTCCCATATTGTTGAGACAAGCCTCTAACCCACCTTGTCCTAGCAAACCGTTGTTTGGCTATGTTACCGCTTTGCACAACCCCTCTTATAGCGTTGTTAGTTGCAGGTGAAGATTGGAGTTTGTTCCATGTTTGGATCATGGATATTTTGTTGGGATATCACAATATCTCTTATTTAATTAATGCATCTATATATTTGGTAAAGGGTGGAAGGCTCGGCCTTATGCCTAGTGTTTTGTTACACTCTTGCCGCCCTAGTTTCCGTCATATCGGTGTTATGTTCCCAGATTTTGCGTTCCTTGCGCGGTTGGGTTATAATGGGAACCCATTGACAGTTCACCTTGAATACAACTCTTCCAGCAATGCCCAACCTTGGTTTTACCATTCGCCACCTAGCCTTTTCTTTCCCTTGGGTTTTGCAGACTCAAGGGTCATCTTTATTTTAACCCCCCCGGGCCAGTGCTCCTCTGAGTGTTGGTCCAAACTAGAGCCCCTTGCAGCACCACCTCGGGGAAACTCAAGGGCTAGTTTTAGTTGTACGGATTGCTCATCTGAGTGTGCCCTAAGAACGAGATATGTGCAGCTCCTATCAGGATTTGTCGGCACATTCGGGCGGTGTTGCTGGACTTGTTTTACCATTGTCGAGGATGTCTTGTAACCTGGATGCCGAGCCTGATCGGATTGTCTTGGGAGAAGGAATATCCTTCGTTGACCGTGAGAGCTTGTGATGGGCTAAGTTGGGACAGCCCTGCAGGGATTTGAACTTTCGAAAGCCGTGCCCATGGTTATGGTAGATGGGAATTTGTTAATGTCCGGTTGTAGAAAACCTGAAGTTGATCTTAATTAAAATACATCAACTGCGTGTGTAACCGTGATGGTCTCTTCTCGGCGAAGTCCGGGAAGTGAACACGGTGTTGGAGCAATGCTTGACGTAGGTTGTTCTAGGATCACTTCTTGATCATAGTTGTTCGGCCGTGCTTTTGCCTTCTCTTCTCGCTCTCATTTGCATATGTTAGCCACCATATATGCTAGTCGCTTGCTGCAGCTCCACATCATTCCTTTTACCCTTCCTATAAGCTTAAATAGTCTTGATCGCGAGGGTGTGAGATTGTTGGGTCCCCGTGACTCACAGATACTTCCAAAACCAGCTTGCAGGTGCCGTTGAACCATGCAGATGACGCAACCGAGCTCAAGGAGGAGCTCGATGGAGATCGTGTTCGATATGTTGTTTCCATTTCTAGTTGATCAGTAGTGGAGCCCAGTTGGGGTCGATCGAGGATCTGTGTAGCATTTGGGGTAGTCTTCTTTATTTTGGTTCCGTAGTAGGACCTTGATTGTAACTGTTGATGTAATGCTTTATTCATGTATTGTGTGAAGTGGCGATTGTAAGCCAACTATGTATCTCTTTCCCTTATGTATTACATGGGTTGTGTGAAGATTACACTTGCGACATTGCTTTCAATGCGCTTATGCCTCTAAGTCGTGCTTCAACACGTGGGAGATATAGCCGCATCGAGGGTGTTACAAAACTTCATCTTGGGGTATTGCTCTTCTCCCCAGTCAACTCCATTGGCATTGAATCTTCATTCAAAACCAACACCTTGATTCTTCCGGTGCCTTCCTTGCTGGCATACAATTTCCTCAAATTGCTTACGTCCGGCAAGGCTCTTATAAACACCTTTCTCTATAATTCCCTTCAATAAGCTATTTTCTTGCCCAAGTGTAACTTGGCTAAGAGAATCATTAGTGGAATCAAGAGAACTACTAGAAGCAACAACATTGTGTTTAGCATGATTATTGTTACTACTAGAAGAAGAATCTTTCTTACTCTTGTTGCTAGATTTAACTTGTGGCAGGTAAGTAGACAAGAGTAAACGCTTGGCAATGTAAGAAGAACTTTTCTTGCGAAGATCATCATTGATTGCTTTTAAGAACCCATGCTCTTTCTCAAGGTTAAGCTTTTCGAATCGTAACTTCTCATGAGTCTTTAAAAGCTCTCGATGATTTTCCAAGGTAGTTTCATGAGCTAACTTAAGAGTGTTTAGTTCTTCAGTTAGACACTCAATCTCCTTCTTATCATCGTCATTCGTTTTATCTTGATTAGCATGATTAATAGAAAGTTCATCATAGTTTTCATCACTAGGATTGTCAATAAGTAAATCATCATCACCTAGAAAATCATCTTCATCAGTATTCAAATCAACATACTCGGGGTGTGATACCTTTGGGCCGTTAGCCATGAAGCATCTTCCAATTCCTACATTTGGTGACTCAAATATGTCGTAGGAGTTAGTTGACACAAGTGCTAGACTGGCAACACCTTCATGTTGAGTATATTCGGAGTCGGAGTGATAACTTCTCTCGGAGTGATTGTCGGAGTCGGAGTCGGATACCCATTCACCAACATGAGCTTGATGTCTTCATTTTGTGTAGCTCCTTGATGATTTGTCCTTCCTTTCCGAATCCTTGCTTCTCCGTGATGTTCTTCGTTCATAACGGTCATCTCTACTCCTTCTCTCTCTTGGTGGTGATTCCTCTCTTCTACTTCTTCTTTTGGGAGAATCTTCTCTTCTTCTGTAGGGAGCCGTACACTCATTGGAGTAGTGTCCGGGTCTTCGACAATTATAGCAATTACGTTCACGACTTGAAGATCTTTTGTCATTGTAGGACCTTGACTTGGAACTTCTTTCCTTGCTTCTACTCTTGTAGAACCTATTGAAATTCTTCACCATTAGGTTCAATTCTTCATTGAAGGCTTGTTTCTCACTTGATGATGTGGGAGCATCACATGAGGCTTTGTAAGCACCACTTGACTTGTTGTGAAGCTCTTCCTTATCCTTGAGTGACATCTCATGAGCAACAATTCTTCCAATGACTTCCGTTGGCTTGAGATCTTTGTAATTGGGCATCATTTGGATCAATGTGCACACGGTATCATATTTTGCATCCAAGGCACTTAGGATCTTCTTGATGATGAATCTATCGATCATCTCTTCACTTCCTAAGCAGTTAATCTCATTTGTTATGAGAGCAAGCCTAGAGTACATTTCAGCGACACGTTTAGCATCCTTCATTTTGAACTTGTCAAGTTGGCTTTGAAGCACATCCAATTTGGATTCCTTGACGAAGTCGGTACCTTCATGCATATCAATCAAAGTATCCCAAATTTCCTTTGCATTCTCAAGACGGCTGATTTTGTTGAATTTTTCGGGGCACTGTCCATTGAAGAGAATATCACAAGCTTGAGCATTATATTGCAGCATCTTCTTCTCTTCCGCGCTAGCTTCACGGTTCGGTTCTCTCCCATCAAAGAATTCACCTAGCAAGCCAATACACACAATAGCCCAAACGGCGGGGTTATGTACAAGAATATGCATTTTCATCTTATGCTTCCAACTAGCAAAATTTGTACCATCAAAGTAAGGACCTCTACGGTGATAATTTCCCTCGCTAGATGCCATACTCTCCTAGGTTGTGAAACCAAGGCTATGATCACCAAAAGCTATGGAAATGAAGGCAAATGGAGATCAAAGCTCTGATACCACTTGTAGGATCAAAAGTATGTCTAGAGGGGGATGATTAGACTACTTAAACAAATAAAAATCTAGCCTTTTCCCAATTTTAAGTCTTGGCAGATTTTAGCAACTTAGCACTAGTCAAGTAAACAACCTACACATGCAAGTCTAAGATTATAGTAGCGGAATGTAAAATATTCCACATGAAGGTAAAGGGAGGAGTTTGGAGGGAGCAAAAACAATGTAGACACGGAGATTTTTGGCATGGTTCCGATAGGTGGTGCTATCGTACATCCACGTTGATGGAGTGTAGCGACCCGACCTTAGACGGTCAAGTCTCTGTGCTTAAGTGTCATCCCTAGATCGGTATGCTGACACACACAGTACTCGAGGATTTATAATAGAGGTAAATCACATGTATAAAATAATGTAAATACTATTACCTCAATCCAAATAGCGGAAGTAACAAAGGTTGTGGATTCCCATCAACACCAACGGCAAAATTGAGTATAGAAATCGTAACCCTAACGTATCACTTACTCGTCGTAAGAATCCTGCAACATGAGACGTTGCAGCCACAAAGGGTCAGTACATTGAATGTACTGGCAAATTCACACCAGAGGATAATGATGAATAATAGCTATCACTACATGCATATATGGCTGGTGGAAAAGCTCTATGGTTATAGTTTTTGCGAAAAGCCAATTTTTCCCTACTGCAAAGGAATATATTTTTTTAAACTACAAAGTTGGTTGAAAATATTGAGAAGGTTCCTCCAACTCAATCCCAAAATAATAATCATTAACCCAACAAATTATTTAAGTAACGTGATGAGATCAATAGGATAATCCAAGTACCAGAGACTCAAGATTGTCCATAACCAGGGACACGACTAATCATGATTAGTTTGTACACTCTGCAGAGGTTTGCACACTTTTCCCCACAAGACTTGATCGCCTACGTTGGATTTCTCGCACTACATGGTGTTTGAGAAACGGATGATCGAGACATGGTCTTTCAGAAACATTAACTCTCTACTCCGGGCAGACCATACCAAACCTACAACCCTCTACCTGCTGATCCACATCTTCAAGAGCTTCGCGTAACTTACTCAACTATGCTAGAGCCCATAATAGCTTGTGGCTGCACACGGAAGTTTCTAGCATGAATAGTCTTATGATCCCTTTGAGCCTGGGTGGCGGTCCATAGGAAGACCACACGGGTACTCCGGGATTTCCAAAAAATACAGGCAACGCTGGGTACTCTGGGTGCCTCAATACACCCAGATGTGTATTTAAGTTGCCACCTTAAGTTGAACCATTAATTAACAATCTCACATCTGTCATGGATTTCACTCACCCAAACCACGTCTACGAGCATAGCATAGCAGTATAAGAAATTCGTATAAGTAACTCCCAAGGGTTTGAATGTAAGAGGGAAATATGTTCTACCTCATCAGCTACTTCCCAACCCACATGTTAATGACATCCTAACCATGCAATGTTTGAAGATTGGAACTAATGCATAAAAACTGGGTGATAAAGGGGTATGATCAAAGTGTGAAGTTGCCTGTACTGTTGATGAAGATGATTCGCACTCAAAACTCTTGATATTTCTACTCGTCATACCCCGTTCAATCTATCGTGAGCAAGCAGTAGTAACCACACATAAGCAATCACTCAGAAGATCGGGAAGAACGAAGAAGACAGTTCAAAAAACATCAAAACCAAGCAAATAACTCTTGCAACATAAAACAATTTCTAACATTACCAAAATTATGTGAATTTGGCCTTATCAGCAAGTTTAGGTCAAGAGCTTCGATTTGCAAAAAGAATCAACTAAATCGGAGTTACGAAACTCAAGTTATGTTCAAAAGAAGTTTGAATATGAATCTAAACAAATTTCGAAATTTGAAAATTTCAAACAGTTGATGTGACAGGTTCACTAGATAGGTGAAAACAAGACGAAGCTATAAGCGCTGGTTTCATCTAATTTGGATAAATGAGTGAAAAGTTATGTCTATTTGAAAAATCAGGGTCAAGCTGTTTTACGAAAGAAAAGTAACTACGGTTAAGGTCTAAAGTATAAATACGTAGACTAATTGATAAACTAATTATTCTATCGTATTAGTCTAAAAATAATAAACTACGGAAGTATAAGAAAAAAAACAAAGAAAGATACCTTTATAAGACAGAGAAAAGATGACTTTGGAGAGAAGACACAATTTTCCCGAATTCGCGCCGGAGAAAAATATTTTTCTTAAATGAATCTAGTGAAACCAAAATATTGATTTAATCCGAATCGGATGATTTTTGAAGGCTCTATGGGTCTATATTTATTGGTGAAAAAAGGCTTAGGGGTCAAAGGCTAGGCAATGTGGGACTGAACGTAGACGAAAATATACGAAACAGAGAAGAAAAGAGGCGGATGGGCCTAAAGGCCTTCGGCCGACCGCGCGCACGCTGCGGCTGCAGTTTTTTTTAAACAAAATTTGGTCTAAAAAATGAAAAGGCTGGATGGGCCTGGCCAATTAAGAGAGAACAAAAACAATGGGGCGCCACAAGCTACTATATTGCGCATGTAGGCGATAAATAAATATGGGCTGCACGTACAGTTTTTTTTAAATAGAAATAGAAGGAAAACCGAATATCAAAAATAAAATAAAAACTTTATATAGGCATATTATATATCAACATTTTCATAAAAAGATTTTCTACAACATGAACATTTTTCTAGCATTAAATAAAATACGCACAAATTCTAATAATTCCAACAGTGCACCTTGTCTAATAAGATCCAACAAAAATCATTTTAAAAATACCAAAATGAAATCAAATTTATTTCTCTCCAATTTTCTGTTGTAGGGAATCATGTTACCCTATTTTCCATGTATTTTATTTTTGGAGAAAAATGATTTGAATAAAATCCAAATAACTCCAAATTGAAAAATAATTCCAAAAAGACTTTGAATTTGATCCTTTGAAACTCCCAACTCATATTTCATATAATTTGAAGAAGTCATTTTATCTTCTCTCATGAAAATCATTGAGCTGCATGAAGTTTATAAATTGAAATATTTCCAAATGAAATTCAATTATTTTCAAATACCCTTTCATTTAATTTAAATTGAAGAAGTCATATCATCCTCGCTCAAGGGTTATGTATTTGAAAAGAATTTGAATTCATGGAGATCAGAAAGCAAAAAGGAAAGTTTGGGAAAGTCCTTTTATTCCCTCTCATTTAACTTTCAAAAAGTTTCGAATTCACTCAATTTCACACAATCAATCAAACAATCAATCAAATCTATCTATTTATTATAACATTCCAAAATTTAGAATTTTGGGATGTTACAAACCTACCACCCTTAAAACGAATCTTGTCCTCGAGATTCGGAGAGGCTAGCAAGAAAAAGGATAGGGTTTGGGGGTCTCCTCAAAATTCATCAATTGTTGCAGGAGGGGTCTGGGGTGCTACCACCCTTAGAAGCATGGTTACGGTTCCATCAAAACTCATATACTCCATCCTTATTCTTGACAGGGCCGGTCTTCTCAGATCGTAAGGATAATTCCTTCTCTCGCTCTTCCGGCAGCGGCATAATCTTTTCCTCAATTCTTCTGTACTTCCATCATGGTAAGGTTATTCCTTTTATTCAAATTAATTTCTCTCCAATTTTCTGATGTAGGGAATCATGTTACCCTATTTTCTGTATATTTTAATTTTGGAGAAAAATAATTTGAATAAAACCCAAATAACTCCAAATTGAAAATAATTTCAAAAGGATTTTAAATTTTGATCCTTTTAAACTCCCAACTCATATTTCATATATTTTTAAGAAGTCATTTTATCTTCTCTCATGAAAATCATTGAGTTGCTTGAAGTTTCTGAATTAAAAATATTTCCAAATGAAATTCAAATCTTTTCAAAACCCTTTTCATTTATTTAAATGGAAGAAGTCATGTCATCTTATCTCGAGGGTTTTGTATTTGAAAAGGATTTGAATTCACGGAGATCATAAATACAAAATGGAAGTTTGGGGAAAGTCCTTTTATTCCCTCTCATTTAACTTCCAAAAAGTTCGAATTCACTCATTTTCAGTCAATCAATCAAAAAATAAATCAAATCTATCTATTTAATATAATATTCCAAAATTTAGAATTTTGGGATGTTACCAACCTACCTCCCTTAAAATGAATCTCGTCCTCGAGATTCGGAGAGGCTGGAAAGAAATAGGTTAGGTTTGGGGTCTCCTCAAAATCCATTGATTGTCGCAGGAGGGGGTTTGGGGTGCTACCACCCTTAGAAGCATGGTTACGGTTCCATCAAAACTCATATACTTCATCCATATTGTTAATAGTGTCGGTCTTCTCAGATCTTCAGGATAATTCCTTATCTGGGCTCTTTCGGTAGTGGCATAACCTTTTCCTCAATTCTTGTGTCTTTCATCTAGGTAAGGTTCTTCTGTGACTGGGTCTTCTTAGCTGACGGGTCTGGCGCCAATACTAAACAACTATCGATATCTCATGGTGGTCAACCATTTATGGTTTCTCCTGTAGGAAATGGGTCTGGGTTGATCCCCACCGTATAACCTACGGTTGGCAAAAACTGCCTTGTACAAGGGAAAAAATACCTATACCATTCTAAGGCTTAAACAAGGTTTTGATCGTCGTCTCTCTACTATAGGTAAGTCACTCAGATTTACCATCACATATAGCAAGGCGAATAATAGGAGTAAGTCGGTATGGTGATCAATCCATCCCACACCCAAATCATTACCTTGTATACGGTTTAGCGAATCTTGCATTCTAACACTCGGTCATCCTCACAAGCATTGCAGAATTTCTCTTGTGCATGAACTGTGTTCAGAATAATCCATTGATTCTCCAAGCCAAACAAATATCTATTGTTCCTTCACAACTCTCAGGTTTTGCGTTACTCCTATAAAATCGTTTGTCGTTAAACGTCGTATCTTCCTCCAGGGTTTTTCCTTCACAAGAATGTGCTTGCTTGTTGGCAGGTCCTGGGGCCTGTGGGTTATGGCCCATCTCATCACTTGTAGTCCTTGAACTTATCATCGGGCAACTGATCATTATTCCAACTTCCTACTATTCTTAAATCCATCCAATTGTATTGTCTTCCTTCCTTCTATTGGCACCAAACTAGGACATGATTACTCAGACTCATCATGGAGTTTCCCTTGATCCATATTTCTGACATCATACCTCCTTTATATCCAATAGTAATTTATCTCTTCATCCTCGTGGGGTATCCCACATACCGAGATAAAAACTTATACTTATGGAGTCCATATTCCACTTCATGGAACATCATTATCCTTTCCAGGGTCAAGCGTCCTTACAGGGGAATATTGGCCATCTCTGCATGGCACTTCTTCAACTAGGAAACATGAAACACATCATGAACTCGTGACAGTCCTTCGGGTGACTCAGACTTGTTGGCCACTTCTCCCATACGCTCCAAAACTCGGTATGGTCCTACAAATCTTGGGGCTAACTTTCCCTTAACTCCAATTCGTTTAACTCCTCGCAGAGGGGGCACACGAAGACATGCTCTGTATCCAATTTCATAGACTACCTCCTTGAGTTTTTGAGTCTGCATAACTCTTCTGCCTGGACTGAGCTAGCTTCAGTCTATCTCGAATCAACTTAACATTCTCTTCTGACTCCTTGATCACATTTGGTCCAAACAACTGACGGTCTCCAACTTCATCCTACATACTCCTGGGGTATCACACATATCGAGACAAAACTCGTATGCATTTTGTCCGAAATCCACTCAGTGGAGTATCCTTATCTTTTCCAAGGGTCAAGGGTTCTTACAGGGTACTACCACCCTTAAAATGCACAAATCTTCCATAGACCATATTTCTCACATCCTCAAAATGGCCAAAATTCTTCTTCATAGAGTAAAAACTCATAAAATCCATATCAGTACCAACAATGCTAACTTTATTCACTCTCAATTGATTACAATCTCTAGCTTTTCCATTACATGTCTCAACTCAACACCCCAATATAAAAGAAACTGTTCTCACTTCTACTACTCCATTTCTTTTGTTGCAAACTCAACTATCTAGCACAAGTTTCCTTCTCCTTGGGGCATTCTCTTGCAAAGTGCCCTGCTCCATTACAACTAGAACATATTACTTCTGACAAGTATCGAGGTTTCCTTTTTTGGGCAACTATTGAGGTAGTGCCCTGACTCCTTGCACCTGTAACAGGTAATATGACTCAGGTCCTTCCTAGAATCCAATCTACTTCTCTTCCTGGACCTTTCCATGCCAATCATGGCTTCTATTTCTTGTGGGTCATACTCTACTTCCTCCGTCGGGAATTCTACTAGATCCCTATTCATACAATTCTGGGAGATGTGTCCTTCTTCTCCACATGAATAGCATGACTAGGTGCAGGGTTTAATTGGTTCTTCTTTGGGTGTGTCCCCGACATCTTCCTTCATCACGGGTTCTTCTAAAATTTCCATAAGGGCTCCTTTCTTTACTTCTTTTTTCTGCTGGATAGTTCTTTGTACCATAGGGTAAATGTGATACTGAGTAGGGTAGTGGGTAGTCCCTTCACACAAGAAACAAGTAATCTGCCTAGTTGGGCATTATTCAGCTGGGTGACTTTCTTCACAATTAGGGTATTCATCCTTGTGTTCTTTATGGGTGTGTCCTATTTCTCCACAAATCTTGCATGCACAAGGTTTCTTCATGTCCTTTCCATAAGGCTTCAACTTCTGGGACACAAGATGAGATCTTTGTAGAGTCAACTTAAATTCTTTCCAAGTGGTTACTCCTTGCCATCCATTCATGGTTTGGTACATCCTCCAGCAAGTAGCAGCACCTCTTTCAAAGCACTAAAAAGTATGTTGGGTCATATCCTTTCCAACTATAGGGTTATTCTCCATGTGATCCTCCATGTTCTGAATCCATCGGTCTGTCTCCAATTGACTCATCGGTCTAGAAAATACAAGCTCATCTCCATTCATCCTCTATTGTGTCCAAGGGTTTTGGGGTGAGATGAGAGAGAGGGAGAGGGATGCACAATACAAACAATGGTTTTGAAAAGACAGATTTTATCTATGGCTGTCAGAAAAACATCAAACAAATGACAGCTCACAAACGTCGCATCTAACATAGGTATATAACAGGGGTTTGGTCTTCTAAAGGTCAATAAATCTTCAACGTCTCGAAACTCTTCAAGCCTTGTTCATGCCTCCAATGGCTTCTTCCGATCATGCTTGTCTTTCTCAAGTTCTTTTGCCAGATCAACTCTATTGACGTGAAGTCTCTTGTGACGTCCTTTAATATTCTGGAGTTGCGTTCCAAACTTCTGGTTTCAACATCCTTCGCATGAACCATGGTCCTTCTGTCCTTCAGTTCCTGACGAATCTCCGGTATCTCAAGGTTTTTCTCCTCCAGCTTGGCTACTTTCAGCTTCTGGGTCCCGTGTTCTTCACGAACTGCTTTCTTGTCAAATACGGCTTCCTGCAGATCAACCCTAAACTTCTTGATGTATTACTCCAAATCTTGGTGATACACCAGCTAAGTTTAAAAGTTCATCTTTTGCTGATTAGGTGTTCCATTAGCCCTTTGTCAACCAATCCTTCCAACGGAATGCATGCTTAACTTAGCACGGTGGCAATAGCATAAGCGGGCGTTAAAATCTTGGATAGCCGTGTTTCTGCTCTTGCCATTTCCATGAGCTATCATTCCATAATTGATATCTCCTGCCTTAGGATTTTGTTGACAAAACTTTGAGTTCTCATGCTCCATGTTCCGGTCTTTATATGATACACCTTGATCTCAGGTATTGACGGCTTCCATAGTCTGAAAAATTCTAATAGGGTAGCCTCCCTAGGTCATAGAAATCTAGAAATTCTACAGGGCCTTCAAATTCTCCTAGTCTTCGGAGTCTTCAACCGTTGTAGTTTCCATTATTATAATGCATGATAAAATCCTCTTCATTCCGAAATGATCTTGGTTGTCTGATATCTTGTACTTCTTGGAGTGGTCTCATCAGTTGAATCTTCGTGTGGTCAAAAAAGGGGGAAAGGGTATTTGGTCTCACTAAAAGGGAATATTTGAATAAGCTCAGAAGAGAAGAGAGGTAAAAGATCCTTTTGAAAAGAAAGTTGTAGAGAAAATATTTCCTATGGGCTTGCCAGTTTCTAGGGGTCACGTCCTACAGTCAACATGTGATCTGATACCATCTTATAGCGACTCGACCTTAGACGGTCAAGTTTCTGTGCTTAAGTGTCATCCCTGGATCGGTATGCTGACAAACACAGTACTCGAGGATTTATAACAGAGGTAAATCACATGTATAAAATAACGTAAATACTATTACCTCAGTCCAAATAGCGGAAGTAACAAAGGTTGTGGATTCTCATCAACACCAACGGCAAAGTTGAGTGTAGAAATCGAAACCCTAACGTATCACTTACTCGTCGTAAGAATCCCGCAACATGAGACATTGCAGCCACAAAGGGTCAGTACATTGAATGTACTGGCAAATTCACACCAGAGGATAATGATGAATAATAGCTATCACTACATGCATATATGGCTCGTGGAAAAGCTCTATGGTTATAGTTTTTGCGAAAAGCCAATTTTTCCCTACTGCAAAGGAATATATTTTATTTAACTACAAAGTTGGTTGAAAATATTCAGAAGGTTCCTCCAACTCAATCCAAAATAATAATCATTAACCCAACAAATTATTTAAGTAACATGATGAGATCAATAGGATAATCCACGTACCAGAGACTCAAGATTGTCCATAACCGGGGACACGGCTAATCATGATTAGTTTGTACACTCAGGAGAGCTTTGCGCACTTTTCCCCACAAGACTCGATTGCCTTCGTTGGATTTCTCACACTACATGGTGTTTGAGAAACGGATGACCGAGACACGGTCTTTCAGAAACATTAACTCTCTACTCCGGGCAGACCATACCAAACCTACAACCCTCTACTTGCTGATCCACCTCTTCAAGAGCTTCACGTAACTTACTCAACTATGCTAGAGCCCATAATAGCTTGTGGCTGCACACGGAAGTTTTTAGCATTAATAGTCTTATGATCCCTTTGAGCCTGGGTGGCGGTCCATAGGAAGATCACACGGGTACTCCGGGATTTCCAAAAAATACAGGCAACTCTGGGTACTCCAGGTGCCTCAATCCACCCAGATGTGTAATTAAGTTGCCACCTTAAGTTGAACCATTAATTAACAATCTCACTTTTGTCATGGATTTCACTCACCCAAACCACGTTTACGAGCATAGCATAGCATTATAAGCAATTCGTATAAGTAACTCCCAAGGGTTTGAATGTAACAGGGCAATATGTTCTACCTCATCAGCTACTTCCTAACCCACATGTTAATGACATCCTAACCATGCAATGTTTGAAGATTGGAACTAATGCATAAAAACTGGTTGATAAAGGGGTATGATCAAAGTGTGAACTTGCCTGTACTGTTGATGAAGATGATTCGCACTCAAAACTCTTGATATTTCTACTCGTCATACCCCGTTCAATCTATCGTGAGCAAGCAGTAGTAACCACACATAAGCAATCACTCAGAAGATCGGGAAGAACGAAGAAGACAGTTCAAAAAACATCAAAACCAAGCAAATAACTCTTGCAACATAAAACAATTTCTAACATTACCAAAATTATGTGAATTTGGCCTTATCAGAAAGTTTAGGTCAGGAGCTTCGATTTGCAAAAAGAATCAACTATATCGGAATTACGAAACTCAAGTTATGTTCAAAAGAAGTTTGAATATGAATCTAAACAAATTTCGAAATTTGAATATTTCAAACAATTGATGTGTCAGGTTCACTGGATAGGTCAAAACAAGACGAAGCTATAGGCGCTGGTTCCATCTAATTTGGATAAACGAGTGAAAAGTTATGGCTATTTGAAAAATCAGGGCCAAGTTGTTTTACGAAAGAAAAATAACTACGGCTAAAGTCTAAAGTATAAATACGTAGACTAATTGATAATCTAATTATTCTATCGTATTAGTCTAAAAATAATAAACTACGGAAGTATAAGAAGAAAAAAAACAAAGAAAGATACCTTTATAAGACAGAGAAAAGATGACTTTGGAGAGAAGAGACAATTTTCCAGAAGTCGCGCCGGAGAGGAGAAAAATATTTTTCTTAAATGAATCTAGTCAAACCAAAATATTGATTTAACCCGAATCGGATGATTTTTGGAGGCTCTATGGGTCTATATTTATTGGTGGAAAAGAGGCTTAGGGGTCAAAGGCTAGGCAATGTGGAACTAAACGTAGACGAAAATATACGAAACAGAGATGAAAAGAGGCGGATGGGCCTAAAGGCCTTCGGCCGGCCGCGCGCACGCTGCGGCTGCAGTATTTTTTTAAACAAAATTCGGTCTAAAAAATGAAAAGGCTGGATGGGCCTGGCCCATTAAGAGAGAAAAAAACAATGGGGCGCCAGAAGCTACTATATTGCGCATGTAGGCGATAAATAAATATGGGCCGCACATACAATTTTTTTAAAATAGATATAGAAGGAAAACCGAATAGTAAAAATAAAATAAAAACTTTACATAGGCATATTATATATCAAAATTTTCAGAAAAAGATTTTCTACGACATGAACATTTTTCTAGCATTAAATAAAATATGCATAAATTCTAATAATTCCAACAGTGCTCGTGCTCTAATAAGATCCAACAAAAATAATTTTAAAAATACCAAAATGCAATCAAATTTATTTCTCTCCAATTTTTTTGTTGTAGGGAATCATGTTACCCTATTTTCCATGTATTTTATTTTTGGAGAAAAATGATTTGAATAAAATACAAATAACTCCAAATTGAAAAATAATTCCAAAAAGACTTTGATTTTGATCCTTGGAAACTCCCAACTCATATTTCATATAATTTGAAGAAGTCATTTTATCTTCTCTCATGAAAATCATTGAGCTGCATGAAGTTTATGAATTGAAATATTTCCAAATGAAATTCAATTATTTTCAAATACCCTTTCATTTAATTTAAACGGAAGAGGTCATATCATCCTCGCTCAAGGGTTTTGTATTTGAAAAGAATTTGAATTCATGGAGATTAGAAAGCAAATATGAAAGTTTGGGAAAGTCCTTTTATTCCCTCTCATTTAACTTTCAAAAAGTTTTGAATTCACTCAATTTCACACAATCAATCAAACAATCAATCAAATCTATCTATTTATTATAACATTCCAAAATTTAGAATTTTGGGATGTTATATGGAGACTTCAACCCATGAAGGGTAACGGTTCCACGAGTCCACGCAGAGCTCCACCCATGAAGGGTCCACGAAGAAGCAACCTTGTCTATCCCACCATGGCCATCACCCACGAAGGATTTGGCTCACTAGGGTAGATCTTCACGAAGTAGGCGATCTCCTTGCCCGTACAAACTCCTTGGTTCAACTCCACAATCTTGACGGAGGCTCCCAAGTGACACCTAACCAATATAGGAGACACCACTCTCCAAAATGTAATAGATGGTGTGTTGATGATGAACTCCTTGCTCTTGTGCTTCAAATGATAGTCTCCCCAACACTCAACTCTCTCTCACTGATTTGGATATGGTGGAAGTATGATTTGAGTGGAAAGCAACTTGGAGAAGGCTAGAGATCAAGATTTATGTAGTTGGAATGGTTTATCTTGATCTCAACACAAGTGTAAGTGGTTCTCTCTCAGAAAATGTAAGTTGGAAGTGTAGGCATGTCCTGATGCCTCTCTCCACATGCAAATCTAACCGTTACACACAATTTACAAAACTCGGTGAGACCAAATCATGATACTCGGTCGGACCGATTCAGTTCAAAATGTGAACGTTAGGATTTTCAGTGGGACCGACACGTCAACTCGGTGGGACCGACACGTCAACTCGGTGGGACCAATTTCATTACGGTTAGGGCATAATATAATCTTGGTGAGGCCGATTACACAAACTTGGTGGGACCAATTTTGGTAATAAGCTAACCAGAGAGTTGGTCAGGCAAACTCTGTGGGACCGATTCGCTCATCTCGGTTAGACCGAAACGTTACGAAGGGGAAACAGAGAGTTTTCATTGTGAACTCGGTGGGACCGATCGCTCATCTCGGTTAGAATGAAACGTTCGAAGGGAAACAGAGAGTTTGCAATCCCATCTCAGTGAGATCGAGATCCCTATCGGTGAGACCAAAGTGACTAGGGTTTGTGGCAGTGGCTATGTCAAATGAACCCGGTGACGCCGTATGGGAAGTTTCAGTGGGGCTGAGTTTGACTTTTGGTTTGGGACATATGTGGATATGAGGAAGTGGTTGAGGGTTTTGGAGAATATCACTAATCATTTTGAGCAAGTAACCCATTAAGCAACACCTCATCCCCTTTTAATAGTATTGCCTTTTCCTATGGACTCAATGTGATCTTGGATCACTAAAAGGTACAATGTAGAGTCTTGAGCTTTAGGGCTTGAGCCAATCTTTTGTTCTCAGAAGTTTGAGGGTTCCACATTTCTAATCCATGTCATGCCAATCATTGAGCTTTCTTGAAATATTTATCTTGAAATAGTATTATCTCAATGAGCTATATGTTGTTAGGAATTACCAAAACCACCCAGGGATAGTTGCACTTTCACGTGACATATCAACCAATGAGAGATGTGGGCCGTGCATGCTTTCAATGACTTGAGACTACCAAACACGACATGAACTGGTTAGTTCATTGCATGTAATCCTATTAATTAGCAAAAAGACATTAATTTCTCTCGCCGATAGGAATAAAACAATACACCATGTATTTATTTACAGAGGGAGTACTACATTTTTGTGACATGCATTACTAGATATTGCTAGTCAAATACTAAATCCATATGGACGTGGTAGTACTACTAAATCTAGACGGTGGTGCTAGTACTAGTAGTAGTACTACAAATGTACTAGTAGCGCTGTAGTACACGTTGGTCAAATTATTACGTGCTGCTCCTCACAGTGAAGTGACAAGACCCTGCACCAGAGATGACACCTGAGTATAGGCGCTGTGTTCGGCATACCATAGTCAGCCTCACCATCTGCAATCACTATCATCATGGCTGTAGAGCTAGACTGCTTACAACTAGAAGTGGTCGACATAATTTCCCGTGCGTAGATGCCCGTGCATTCCACGAAACACCAAGATTGGTGGTGGACGGCGCCGGCAGTGGCCATCATGCCAGATTTTTCCATGGGCTTCTAGATGTGGTGGGAAGGAGATAAGGCTGATTGTGAGAGACAAGGAGTTGTTTGTAAATAGGGAACAAGTGCGGGCATCTTTTTGCAAAACTAGAGAAGTTTGGTTTGTATGCGTATTGGTGAAGATGGCAGGCACAAGATCATCACCAACTTAAGACCTCTTTGATTCACAGGATTTTGAAAACGCAGGAATAGGACATGGAAATATTAAAAGTTTCAAAATGATATTACAGATGTTAGGAGTAATGCTGCACCTATGAAGAGGGAATTACTAGGAAGTTTATGTAAGAACTTCCGTTACATTAGGTGGATGTAGCATTATCGTACAAACTAAAATCCACCGCCCTGACAAGTCACTAATGGGCTAATAAATTTTCGAGTCTCTGGACACTTGATGTTTCAAAAACAAATTCAGTTTCTGCGGAGACTTTGTCATTTAGGCTTAGACACTTGCGGTGATTAGCACGCCATTCATTGTTGCGCCAGAGAACGCCAAACCTCATTACCTTGAGCACACTTGCCTCTAGAACAAAGAACCTGGCCAATTTATGTGCTGCCTCGGTAGTCGATCAAATCAATTTCTGTAAGATGGAGATCACGGCATTCGGTGAGATTGTTATACTGCAGCACATTTTTCACTTTTGGGTCTTTTTTTATCTGCAAAAGAAGAGAACATATTAGAGCAACTGGCTGTATAAGATTGCCATGTCATCAAGAGGTACCAATATCATTCGCTCATACCATAGGGTTGGCTGGCTAGTGATATTTTTTCACTCTCTCTTTCTCTTTCCTCTCATTTACGTAGGAGCACATGAAGAGCTTGGGCATTTGTTGCCTTCCACTATGTGGCCGATGCCACATAACACGCATCGATGTCAAATCAAAAGATTCTGGCACCGCTCTCCTGCGATGTAAGAGAGTTGGCACCACTGTGCACACAGACCCACATGTATAAACAAATCAATCAAACCAACTACGCCGGCCTCTCACTCTCCCAAACAAGTGTTTTATATTGCCTCAGTCTTCTCTTTCTCTCCGACGCAAGTGTTTTTTTCATGGCGTGAGTTAATTTGGTAGCGCAGCAAAGTAGGTGATCCAGATTGGGGCACGAGGTGAGCAATGGAGGGGCATCAATGCCAAATGCATCACAACTGAATTTGGCACATGTTTTGGCCTACATAGTGGAGGGCCGTTATAGCCCACTTTTGTACTACCTCGTATTTAGTGTAAAATTTTGACCATAGATTTACCTAAGAAAATGCCAATGCATGTCACCAAAAATTATACCATTTGAAATTATGTTCAAATACGAATCCAACGATATAATTTTTAGTGACATGCATTAACATTTGTCAGTTAAATCTATGGTCAAATTTTGATACTACAAATTAGGAAGAGTAAACCAGGACGGAGGTAGTACTTGCTCTTAGGGTAACCATAGAGTTACTAGTCTAAGTTACTTTCCACTATGACTAGCCTAGGCTACTATAGTAGTACAACAAAAAAACGATGCAGGTGATCACGTGAGAAAAATATCCTAAAAACATTTCTTTCGGTGGAGTGCATAGATGCAATTTTGAACACTACACTTGTCATCATAATTTGGGAAAATTACGAAAAAAATTGAGCTACGTTGTGATCACCATTTACTAATAGGAAAGATGTTTCACCTCGATCAGTAGCTTCTCCGTGCACGGAAAGCATGTATGGAATCCAACAACTTGATCCAGATTGGGGCCGATAGATTTTATTGCCAAGATCTTCACTGTGCGCATAGACTGGTTCAAGCTTGTGGGAATCATTTTCTGGAAGACGGTTGTAAATAAATCAAGAAGAAATTTAAAAATGTGAATTTCAAGAAGACGGAGAAGAAGATGAGTGTTGTACTTGAATGATTACGGATCCAATAAAGAGTTCGGAGAATTTGGCAGACAAGTACACCAAAGCTATCAATTTCGGCGCATCAATGACACTGATTTTTGTTGGACCTTCTAGATCAGATACAAGCAATATCTCAAGGAAAGGCACATTCTCAATGACCATAACGTGGAACAGCTGGAATGATCTCCTCCCAATTAATGTCTTGTTGCGGGGCCAGCAAGACACAAAAATCCATCAGAGATTCGTCAAGGCGATGTGGAGGCTAATAAACCCGTGGATCTACTAAAGACGAAGGTACTCGAGCGCAATACAGCTGCAGTGCAGGTGTCCATAGCCTGCTTCGAGATGCCAACGTCAAAGAGGTCGGGCTGCTTGAGTTCAGGGGGAAGAAGGGCGGGCACGACATTAATCTAGGAAAGACAGCAAGAGCTGATCCTTGTGAGGCGCAACATTGGCGTGAGGAGGAGCACGGACGGCGGCCGAGAGCGACATCGTCCATCTTAAAAGTTGAGCTCCTCGAGCTGATCTAGGGCGGGGGAAAAGAACCAATCATTGAACTTGGCTTGGACCTTGTAGTTGGTACTCAACATGTAGATGTCAAGGCGTTTGGCTGGCCCAAGGTGCGACGAAAGGATCTTTGTCAGGACCCCGACTCAATGCCACATAGGTCTAGCATGTAACACCTCATATCACTTTGCGGCCTCACGCACGGTATTCCCACGGGTGTCGCCTTACCTTTGCCCGGGACCGTTTGCGCCTTTTGGCACACGTATATGACAGTGTCGCTAGCACCCATATGATAAGGAGCCCGGGCTGACATGGCTAGTCGTAAATCCAAAGTGGCACAGACTTACAGGGACAGGCATCCATGACCCAACATCGAACGTGTCGGTCATCAGCGAGTGAATCCAGGCTGTAGCACTGGGCTAGCAGGACTCCGGTGAACCGGGCTGTAGCGGGCTAACAGGACTCTGGTATTCATCGCGTGACATTTCCCCGAAGGGACAGACACAGGAACGAAGAAGGACACATGCCGGCCAGCCTAAGTGTCCCGGAGCAGTAGCAAGCTACCATGGCTCGGTGGAAACACTAGGAGACATTTCCCGGTAAGAGAGGCTACCAAGGATAAACAACTAGGTTGTCAGATCCCACACATACCAAGCATTTCAATAACATACACACAATATGCTCGATATGTGCAAATACAACATGGCATCACAACATGACTCTACAACTCAAGTATTTTAATCAATAGGCTCCGAGGAGCAAGATATTACAAACAGGGGTCTCACGACCCAACATTCAGAGCATACAAGTCAAAGCACAAGCGGAAGCTATCATGTCTGAGTACAGACATCTAGAAATGAAAAAGGCTGAGAAGCCTGACTATCTACCAGATCCTGTCGGGGCACAAGATCGTAGCTGAGGTAACAAGCTAAACGTCGAAGTCCAAGCAGAACTACTAATGAGACTGAAGTCTCTCTGCAAAAACATAAAATAGGCAAACGTGAGTACAAATGTACCCAGCAAGACTTACATCAGAACTAACTACATATGCATCATTATCAACAAAGGGGTGGTGGGGTTTAACTGCAGCAAGCCAGCTTTGACTCGGTGGCTATCCTAAACTACGACTTCAAGCGACTCTTTTGAGGTGGCGCACACGAGTCCACATATTCACCAGCCAATACACCACTATGGAACCGCTCCCGTCTCCCTACGAGAACGCCATCCATAGCACTCACGCTTATCTTGCGTATTTTAGAGTATCCACTTTCACTTGTCTATGAACTGATATAAGCAACCCAGAAGTCCTTTTCCGCGGACACGGCTATTCGAGTAGATGATGTTAACCCTGCAGGGGTGTACTTCTTCATACATGTTTCCACCACTTAGCGTCTGCACACGACATGTGCTCGGCAGACTTCAAGCGAAAGCCGACGTGGGTGTAGACCACGACCTACCTAAACACCTAAGTCTCTAGTCCAGGTTTATCGCCTATTCGGGTTCCATCCATGAGGAGATCCGGCCGGAGTTTCGCTCACAGCCCCAAACGATGTGAACAGGGTTCCGTGACACCAAACGGGCGCCCGGTATACCCGGCCACGTGCCTACCGGATCACAGCCCACCCCTACGGTCAGCGCTGTCCACGGCCTCCAGCATACTACAAACACCAGAAACTACTTGCAACTCCTGGACAGAGGACAAGGGTGAATAAGAAGTCGAGCGGGGTCATATTTCAGGGCCCAATATATGGTAGTAGCTGAATCATGGATCACAAACACAGAACTCAGTTCCTGAGGACGGCTTCAATGAGACAACCCACCATGTACTCCTACATGGCCTCTCACCGCTACCTTTACCAAATCGTGTTCACACACTTAGCTCACACACAGTAGGACATGTTCACACACCTCTAATTCATCCCCGATGAATCAGACCTGACTCAACTCTAAGCAGTAGCAGGCATGACAAACAAACATGAATGAGTAGGCACAACAGGGCTCAAACAACTCCTACTCATGCTAGTGGGTTTCATCTATTTACTGTGGCAATGACAGGTCATGCAAAGGATAAAGGGGTTCAACTACCGCAGCATGTAACAGTTGAATCAGTGTTGTCCTAATGCAGTAAAAGAGAGCAGGAGCGAGAGAGTGGGATTGTATCGGAATGAACAAGGGGGTTTTGCTTGCCTGGCACTTCTGAAGATAACATTGAGTCTTCATCAGTGTCAACGATCACATCATCGGTATCACGTCTATCGAGAGGGGACAAATACCGGCAACACAGAAGGGAACACAATCAATGCAATGCACAATATGATGCATGATCATGACATGGCAAAATGAATGTGTTTTGGGCTAATGCAACTAGCAACAGATTAAATGAAGTTGGTTTGAATACAAGATTCAAATTCAAACTCCATATGTGATTATTCAAATGCCATTTAATTGATTTGTGCTAAACAGCAGCTATAAGTTGTTCTAACATGCATGAAAATGGTACAGATGGATTCCTTGAATTTTTCTGATAATTTTTCATATATAAATTATTTAATTTGGAGTTACGGTTGAATTTCTATGAATTTTAGAAGTTTTAGGCATTTTCTAAAATTTCCTGAATATAATAAAATAAACTAAATTCCAGAAAATGAATATTGCGTCAGCATGACGTAAAGCTGAGGTCAGCAAGTCAACTGGGCGCCCCAGGTCAAACCTGACCAGTGGGGTCCACTGGTCAGTGACACAGTGCTGCCCAGGGTCAATGACAGGTGGGTCCGGCCAATGACCACGTCAGCAAAGTCAACCTGACGCATGGGGCCACTATGATTAACCTAAACTAACAGAAGTTTAAGCCGTGGTTAATTAAGGGCGTGGGGCCCATATGTCAGTGAGAGATAGGGGAGGGTCAAACCCTCTGGTCGGCGGGGTCAACTCGCCGGC
>NC_041386.1:267327061-267340372 GCF_002162155.2 Triticum dicoccoides | reverse complement strand
GGCTTGCTAAAATATATACAAAGCCACTCACAAACTTCCAGAATTATTGGAGTCATATTTAATATATATTAAATATAAATCCAAAGCAAATAGTTATTGGATTAATTCAAATGGCCAAAATAATTATCTCTGTGACTCCAAAAATATTGGTTTAAATTTTACCTCTTACCAATATTTCCATGGAATAACAGGAACATTTTCTTGGACACATTTGAGAAGATTTAATTGTTGGTTATTTTTAGAGGTTTCCTGAGGCTTTTGAAAATTCCTCAATTCAAATTTCATTTGAATTTAAACATGATGCACACACCAGACAGCACCAGAAGCTAGGGATGTGACAACTCACCCCCACTAAACAAGAATCTCGTCTCGAGATTCAAGCGTAGGGTAAGGTGAAGGGGAAACGCAAACTCGTATAATCTTCACGATCCAGGTGGCACTTCAAATGAACGTTGATTTGAACACCATCTTTGTCTTGAAGTCTTGCTCTGAGAAATCCTGTCAACATGACACGGAGGGAAGGAGGAGACTCTAGAAGGGTCGATCTCCTTGAAGATCGAACAACTCAGGATTAACTCACGGAATGAGGCATAGGACCATCTCTCGGGTTGAGACACGAGATACACATCAAGAGGGGTGGAAAGAAACGGATGACGAAGGTTCACTAGGTGGACAACAATTCCACACCTAAGAAGGTGGTAAACGATTGTCACGTAGCGAGGAGTTGAGTTGCCATGATACCATAACGATACACCTTAGGGAAGGTGACTCGTAGAGATATCCCCTTAAGTGGCAAAAAGAATTACTTTTGATTCTGAGATCATTGAAACTCTTTATACCAGCCTAAGGCAATTCTCGAGCGATCATTTGGAGGGGGTCGGTAGAATGGCATACTCGGACTTGGATGATGTGGATTACCTTGTTGAAGACAACATAATGGATGAATTTGCTTACCACCGGAAATGGAAGAGACCCACGTAGAATGGCACATTGGCGGTGCAAGCTGGGAACAAAATGCAAATGCTGGGAATGATTCTGGTAACTGGGGAAGAACCCAACAATAGAGAGTGAATTCACTGTTTGAGAAGGTCATAGCATTACCGAGGAATCTGGGGCAATCCCAGTTAGTGCCGATGATAACACGTAACGCTTGTGCGTGCTCTCAAGAACTTGAGCATTTCCATAATCATCAAGGTTTTATCAACATCCGTGTCAAGGGTGCTGACAACACAACATACTACCATGATGGCTAATGATGGATGATGCAGATGCAAAGGAAGATAACACCTTCTCAGATTTCACCTTAGCGAGGCGAAGGAAACAAAATCTGGATGATCGACCGACAGACATTTAGCACTCCGCTTCTAATGTTCTCCTTGACGTGCTAGTATATCCCATTCATAGATATGGTTTGATAACTAGAACATCAAGTAAAGGTCGGACTTCGGGATCTCAAAATCCATAGGGGCAACTAGGGAGTAAATCCTACGAAATCCCTATGGGGAGGTGGCCAACTTCCTCAATCAAGATATTATAATAACAGGTCTTCCGGCTGGGTGTGTTGGTCACGACATCCATTTTATCGGTTATCGAGGGACCAATATTATAGTTCTTGGAGAATGTTCCAACCATCATATCTGCCTGAGATTCAGATCTGGTTGGTGTCAGGATATTCCAGACTCATCGAGTCTAGGAAGAAAAACGGAAGTTTGCAACACAAATCGACGAGATGACGTTGCGAGATTCTCAGGAAATGAACTACGATAGCAAGCTCCAAAACATGAGCTGGTTCTGCTACAAACATGTGAACACGCTGTCCCAGACAAGCATGACCACGTGGTAGTCTTATCATAAAACACTACCGAGTTCAGGTGGGGAACCATCAACGAGGATATCAAAATCCTTGCATAAGGTATACTCTTAAGAAGGAACTTCTTCTCCTTGAACAAATCAATCAGTGGCTTGGTGTGCTAGGGATACATATAGATTGAAGGTTGCAAGTCTTCAAACCACAGAATTCTTCGCACATGTGCATGACTGACTTGGGATGATTCCAGAGGAAGCAAAACTAACTTTCTCAAATCCACGGCGGCAACTTTCACCAAATGCACGTGTATAAGAGGAAGTCACTCCTTTCATCAAACAAATACTTCATGAGCTAGCATGAAGAAAATGCTTTCAAAAGTTTCCAACACTAGCTTAATGTTCAACAACATCATGGAGGAGATAAGGATGTTGCCAATGGGCTCAACAACAATTCATCCGGGTTTCCTTTTAAAAGGAATTCCATAGTTAAGTGAACACGGTGATAGCATTGGTCAGACCCAAAAGATATAATGGTGTATGCTCGAGGGATCAACCACGAGTAAGACAACATTACGAATATCATTGGTTCTGGTCTGATTGGATGATAGCCCATACTCAAATCAAAGGATTGATAAGACAATAGGTCCAGCAACTGATCACAAGGACCAATCGATGAAGATATCATCTTTCTTCAACACACACCACACAAGAATATCCCTTTGGAACGAACTAAGTCAGGCAAGCTTTTATCTTCCAACTCTCCAAGTTGTTGTCTAGCTTAACCAACTAGCTCAGGGGTATCCAACACAGATTCTTGGAGAAAGGGTGGTTTACAGGATAAACCAACTTGATCACGAGCTCAACATAACAGTCAGGTGACAACCCGGTAACACTTCCAAGAAGATATTTGGAAAGTCACGAACCACCGGTATGTTAGTAAGCTCGAGAACAATCTTGCTTTTTGAGGCAAGACGATATGATCAATAGAGCGAAGCTTTGAAATAATCCTAACTCATCGATCGAGGAGTGCACCGAGAACAAGGACTAGGTGGCACAATCAGTCTTAGGGTGACGATTCAATAATCAACACGCTAAGAATGAGGTTATCGTCCATTTAACTACCAAGCAACAGAGTTGCTAGCAGTATTGATTTCACACATCACGATTCACCTGTCGGCATTCCGGTTGCGACAACACGGAACCGAGGGATGAATAATGATGGTGAGAAGTATCACTACATCAAGAATTCACAAGAGCCGGTGCAATCCTCATGAAAATCCTGACATAAAGACGGTAATACTTCAGGGTAGAACAGAATCAAAAGTTGGGCTGGCATTTTGATCTGCGAAGCACAATTTCTTTGACCCAATCCTGGATATGGAAGGGGTACTGGAGTTTGTTTCTCCTAGTCATTCTGCGATAGAATGGCTTGACGGACCACAAGAGTAATAGGCATCGATAAACGAACGCACGCATACTCTTGACTATCAATTGATAGACGAAGGTCAGAATGCAACTAAAGAGAACAACTCAAAGGAACATATAATTTTCTGAGTTGTGGATGCATAGATTAGTATGTCAAACCAAGTTCAACATATTTCTTCCGGATAACCCATGCAGAAAGGTAGAACTGGCAGAGTCACGATTTATGAATGGAGAACTCCTCAAGAATAATCCTGTTGTGATATTTCAGTTCAACGAGGAACTTCTGCCATAAGTAGTTCATGGTATTTGGAAGGAGGATGTACCACGGACCTCGAGGACTATCGCAAAGGTTACTAATATCCTAAAGGAACTAGCAAACCCTATCAACATGAAGTAAGTAGAGTGAATCTCGGGTTCAAGAACCCAGGAACATAATACCTATTACTAAGTAGCATCACGGAATGCTTTCGAGGATAAAGGCCAGAATCATCACACTGGGACACCAATCATGGCTAAATTACTAGGTGATCCCCTAAGACACCTAGGGTCATAATAATATCTCCAACATATATGCCAAGGTAACGGAGTACCTCAACTCACTGATTAGTGTGGTTAATCTGGCCCATGGGAACATTGAAACGGGAAGAAAGGATTTGCAAATGCATCAGACTACTTAGAAACCTGGGATGACTCGGACAACATAACGGCTATAAATGCTCAGAAAAGATTTGAGACATTCACGAAAATGGTGGCATAACCACTCAGAAGCACAATATCAAGATTTCGAGATCAACAATTAACATACAGAAGTACTAGGAACTGAAACGAGGCTTAAGTCCAACAATCTATAAGTCTACGGATTAGTAACACGTGATCCTGAGAGAAAGAAGAGATAGCCTAGTTCTTAATCCCCGCAGGAAAGATAAGATGACTTAGATCAGAAGGCATAAGGTATAAGGAGTAAAAAGAGCCTTACGTTCCATCCCACAATCAATTCCCTTATATACCTAAAGAATTTCTAGACTCAACTTCGACCAGTTTGGCTTGGTAATCCTACAGGCAGTCAAGCTCTCATACCAACGCCGTCAGGACCCCGACTCAATGCCACATAGGTCTAGCATGTAACACCTCATATCACTTTGCGGCCTCACGCACGGTATTCCCACGGGTGTCGCCTTACCTTTGCCCGGGACCGTTTGCGCCTTTTGGCACACGTATATGACAGTGTCGCTAGCACCCATATGATAAGGAGCCCGGGCTGACATGGCTAGTCGTAAATCCAAAGTGGCACAGACTTACAGGGACAGGCATCCATGACCCAACATCGAACGTGTCGGTCATCAGCGAGTGAATCCAGGCTGTAGCACTGGGCTAGCAGGACTCCGGTGAACCGGGCTGTAGCGGGCTAACAGGACTCTGGTATTCATCGCGTGACATTTCCCCGAAGGGACAGACACAGGAACGAAGAAGGACACATGCCGGCCAGCCTAAGTGTCCCGGAGCAGTAGCAAGCTACCATGGCTCGGTGGAAACACTAGGAGACATTTCCCGGTAAGAGAGGCTACCAAGGATAAACAACTAGGTTGTCAGATCCCACACATACCAAGCATTTCAATAACATACACACAATATGCTCGATATGTGCAAATACAACATGGCATCACAACATGACTCTACAACTCAAGTATTTTAATCAATAGGCTCCGAGGAGCAAGATATTACAAACAGGGGTCTCACGACCCAACATTCAGAGCATACAAGTCAAAGCACAAGCGGAAGCTATCATGTCTGAGTACAGACATCTAGAAATGAAAAAGACTGAGAAGCCTGACTATCTACCAGATCCTGTCGGGGCACAAGATCGTAGCTGAGGTAACAAGCTAAACGTCGAAGTCCAAGCGGAACTACTAATGAGACTGAAGTCTCTCTGCAAAAACATAAAATAGGCAAACGTGAGTACAAATGTACCCAGCAAGACTTACATCAGAACTAACTACATATGCATCATTATGAACAAAGGGGTGGTGGGGTTTAACTGCAGCAAGCCAGCTTTGACTCGGTGGCTATCCTAAACTACGACTGCAAGCGACTCTTTTGAGGTGGCGCACACGATTCCACATATTCACCAACCAATACACCACTATGGAACCGCTCCCGTCTCCCTACGAGAACGCCATCCATAGCACTCACGCTTATCTTGCGTATTTTAGAGTATCCACTTTCACTTGTCTATGAACTGATATAAGCAACCCAGAAGTCCTTTTCCGCGGACACGGCTATTCGAATAGATGATGTTAACCCTGCAGGGGTGTACTTCTTCATACATGTTTCCACCACTTAGCGTCTGCACACGACATGTGCTCGGCAGACTTGAAGCGAAAGCCGACGTGGGTGTAGACCACGACCTACCTAAACACCTAAGTCTCTAGTCCAGGTTTATCGCCTATTCGGGTTCCATCCATGAGGAGATCCGGCCGGAGTTCCGCTCACAGCCCCAAACGATGTGAACAGGGTTCCGTGACACCAAACGGGCGCCCGGTATACCCGGCCACGTGCCTACCGCATCACAGCCCACCCCTATGGTCAGCGCTGTCCACGGCCTCCAGCATACTACAAACACCAGAAACTACTTGCAACTCCTGGACAGAGGACAAGGGTGAATAAGAAGTCGAGCGGGGTCATATTTCAGGGCCCAATGTATGGTAGTAGCTGAATCATGGATCACAAACACAGAACTCAGTTCCTGAGGACGGCTTCAATGAGACAACCCACCATGTACTCCTACATGGCCTCTCACCGCTACCTTTACCAAATCGTGTTCACACACTTAGCTCACACACAGTAGGACATGTTCACACACCTCTAATTCATCCCCGATGAATCAGACCAGACTCAACTCTAAGCAGTAGCAGGCATGACAAACAAACATGAATGAGTAGGCACAATAGGGCTCAAACAACTCCTACTCATGCTAGTGGGTTTCATCTATTTACTGTGGCAATGACAGGTCATGCAAAGGATAAAGGGGTTCAACTACCGCAGCATGTAACAGTTGAATCGGTGTTGTCCTAATGCAGTAAAAGAGAGCAGGAGCGAGAGAGTAGGATTGTATCGGAATGAACAAGGGGGTTTTGCTTGCCTGGCACTTCTGAAGATAACATTGAGTCTTCATCAGTGTCAACGATCACATCATCGGTATCACGTCTATCGAGAGGGGACAAATACCGGCAACACAGAAGGGAACACAATCAATGCAATGCACAATATGATGCATGATCATGACATGGCAAAATGAATGTGTTTTGGGCTAATGCAACTAGCAACAGATTAAATGAAGTTGGTTTGAATACAAGATTCAAATTCAAACTCCATATGTGATTATTCAAATGCCATTTAATTGATTTGTGCTAAACAGCAGCTATAAGTTGTTCTAACATGCATGAAAATGGTACAGATGGATTCCTTGAATTTTTCTGATAATTTTTCATATATAAATTATTTAATTTGGAGTTACGGTTGAATTTCTATGAATTTTAGAAGTTTTAGGCATTTTCTAAAATTTCCTGAATATAATAAAATAAACTAAATTCCAGAAAATGAATATTGCGTCAGCATGACGTAAAGCTGAGGTCAGCAAGTCAACTGGGCGCCCCAGGTCAAACCTGACCAGTGGGGTCCACTGGTCAGTGACACAGTGCTGCCCAGGGTCAATGACAGGTGGGTCCGGCCAATGACCACGTCAGCAAAGTCAACCTGACGCATGGGGCCACTATGATTAACCTAAACTAACAGAAGTTTAAGCCGTGGTTAATTAAGGGCGTGGGGCCCATATGTCAGTGAGAGATAGGGGAGGGTCAAACCCTCTGGTCGGCGGGGTCAACTCGCCGGCATTTAGCCGCCGGCGAGGCTAAACGCGGCGGTGCAGGTGCGGGTTTCACGTACAGGGCACCGTTCGGGGCGCCGTTGGGCTCTATGGATAGCTGGGAGTGGGCCGCGGCGAGTGGTGCAGGTAGTTGGGTTCGGGGTCGCCGGAAAAGGCGCCGACGACGTGTTTGGCGGCGGCCGGAGCTCGGGTTTGCACGGGCGCGGCGAGGCAGAGCACAAGGAGCTCAACCAAGGGCATGGACGGCGTCGTGGGGTCACCAGGAGCACGTCTGTGCCATTGGGCGGGTAAGCGAAGCTCGGGAGCGCGTGGCTCAACATCCATGGCGGCGGCGGCTTCGGTCGTCGGTGAACTAGGAGCCACGGTGTGAAAACAGGACAATAGAGAGGGGGGTTCGAGGGAGAGGCTTACGACGGTTGCAACGGTGCGGACGACGAGCTCGGGGAAGGCCGGAGCTGAGCGGGGCGGCGAGGTCGATCTCCGGCGGCCGAGGAGGGGAAAAGCCTAGGTGGCGGCGTTGCAGCGTGTCCGGGGCCTCGTGGGTCGTCGAGGAGGTCGGGGACGTCGAGACGGAGCTCGCTGGCACGGCGAGGGGTCGAGGGGGAGGCAGTGGCTACGCAGGCGATGAGCGGCGGCGACGGGCTCCGCTCGGGAAGGGAGCAGAGAGGGGAGGGAGATCCAGAGAGCGAGGGAGAAGTGAGAGGGGGTTGGGGAGGCGCGTGGCGTCGTCCGGGGCGTCGCTGGGGAGGCCAGGGAGGAAGCAGGAGGTGGCCGAGCAGGGTGGAGGTGGCGCGCGCGGTGGTGTCGCGGTGTCCGTCCTCCTGGCAAGGAGGAAGACGACAGGGGAGGGGGGCGGCGGTGGGCTGGGCCAGCAGGAGGAGCTGGGCCGGCTGGGCTGGACAGGTAGGCGCCAGGTAGGCTCTGTTCTTTTTATTTTTTTTTCTATTTTCTGTAGTTTGTTTTGATTTAGTTTAGCAACTAAATCATTTAAATAAATTCTGTAGATTTTTATGTGGCTTGCTAAAATATATAGAAAGCCACTCACAAACTTCCAGAATTATTGGAGTCATATTTAATATATATTAAATATAAATCCAAAGCAAATAGTTATTGGATTAATTCAAATGGCCAAAATAATTATCTCCGTGACTCCAAAAATATTGGTTTAAATTTTACCTCTTACCAATATTTCCATGGAATAACAGGAACATTTTCTTGGACACATTTGAGAAGATTTAATTGTTGGTTATTTTTAGAGGTTTCCTGAGGCTTTTGAAAATTCCTCAATTCAAATTTCATTTGAATTTAAACATGATGCACACACCAGACAACACCAGAAGCTAGGGATGTGACAATCTTGGAGACTGCGGCCATGCGTTTGCAATCCCCGTCGCAGAGGGATCTGTCAACGGTGAGGTTGAGGGGGACGCGGCGCCAGAGGGGGCACCACCACGGGGAGAGCAGGGCAGTCCACATGACAGATTTGGTGGGGAGGAGGCCGATGGTGACAAGCAGCATGTCATCGGGGAGGCTGCTGATGAAGTACAGGCTCGCCGGATGCGGTTTTCGCTCGAGCCGCCTCCTCTTGTTGGATGCCTTGCCGTCCATCTCAACCAGCAGCGACGCTGATGTACACGTGTGCTGGTCTGTGTTGTGTGCTGGCCTGCTGGGTGTGCGTGGGTGCGTCCTTCTGTGCATGCCGCCGTGCAGTGGTGAATTGTGCGCGAGTGCGTCCTTCACGCGGAAGAAGTGTGTCCTCAATGCACCCTCAATTTACTAGCGTGTGGGGTGCTACCCCAAATGGTTTCAACTTTGTTTACTTCACCGCATGTCAGATGTCCTCTAGTTTACTTATTTTCACACACTGCCACATGGGCCAGCACATGAAGATGGAGAACACGATCTGACAAGGCAGCATGTGGACTGGTTGACCGGTCAACTAAACAATGTATTGAGCTATACGCTGACACGGTGAGTGTATAACCTGTCGGTATAGCGAGTTCGAGTGAGAGGGGAGGCCCGTGAGAGATAGAAGAGAGAGAGAGAAAGAGCTACTCCCTCCGTTCGATAATGTAGTGCCAACAGTTTTTTAAAGTCAAAGTTTTGAAACTTTGACCAAGTTTATAAAGAAAATACTTATATCTACAATACCAAAGATAAATGATAGTATGAAGAAAGTACATGTTGTGATGAATCTAATGCTTGTTCCAGATGTAAATGTTTTTCTCCACATATACCTGGTCAAACTTTTCTGAGGTTTGACTTTTCAAAACATCCTTATGCTTATGGACATGAGAGAGTCCCTAACTACAGAGAGAGAGTGAGAGAGTGTGTGTGTGAAATAGAAAGAGTGAGTGAAAAAAGTGTGTGTGCGTGTGTGAAAGAGACATGGACAACACACGATAAAAGTAGAGTAAAGGCGTGTGTGTCTTATGCAAACATATCACACATGCATCTTCGGCAACGAAAGCAAGGTGAGGAGATAGTGTGTGGTTGTTTGCAACCGAGAGAGAAAGACCCCTAGAACGTGGCCAACACGGGTCTGACAAGCAAGGGAGAGAGGTTGAGAGAGACGTACGGAGAAAATGCAGACATGGGGAGGAGAGAGTGTATGTTTGTGATAGAGAGATCCCCTGGAGATCGTGATGGGACTACATGGGTGGGAGATCAAGTGACAAGGTGTGTGCGTGATAGAAGATACCCCGAGAAATATCGAGATAGAAGTATGGATGGAAGGAGACAATACGTGTGTTCCTGATGGCTAGTGAGAGATAATCATACTTAGGGGGGAGTGCGTGCGCCTATGATGGAGTGAGGGATTATGGTACTTAGGGGGGTGTGTCACATAGAGAGAGAGAGAGAGAACAAGGGCGGAGAGTGTTCGATGGGTCTATATGTAGTGCGAGAGAGACATGTGTATGGGTGAACCAGGGAGATATAAAGTTTGAGAGAGATAGAGGAGCCCCAATAAGGCTGAGTGGTGCGTCAGATACCTGAGAAGGGGAGAGATATTCCATCAGCTCGATAATGCAGTGCATGTAAAAAATTTCAGAAGTCAAACTTTGGAAACATTGATCAGGTTTACGCAAATGTTATTTATATCTACAATACCAAAGATACATCATATGAAACTACATCTCATGATGAATCTAATGGTATATGCTTGTCGTTCTAGATGTAAATGTTTTTCTCCACGTACATGGTCAAACATTGTGATGTTTTACTTTTCAATAAATCTATATGCTATGGACCGAAGAGAGTGCCTAAGTCGAGAGAGAGATCAAGTGCGTGTGAAGGAGAATGAATGAGTGTGCAAAAAGAGTATGTGTGTGAAAGAGAAAGGGACAACAAACGATAAATTAGAGAGAGAGTGTGTGTGTTTTTCATTTCTTATGCAAACATATCACGCATGCATCTCAGAGATAGAAAAGCGAGGTGAGGAGATACACGAAGATAGCTAGTGCGTGATTGCTTGCAACGGAGAGATACACCCCTATAGCACATGTCCAATAGAGGTCTGGCCAACAAGGAACAAAGGTCGAGGTGGACACATGGAGAACATGGACGCATGGGGAGGGAGAGAGGGTGTGTTTGTGATTGAGAGATCCCCTCGAGATTGTGATGGGACTTATATGGGTGGGAGATCGAGGGAGGTGCGTGTGACATAGAAAGATGCCCCGAGAGAAATCAAGATAGACCATGCACATGTTTATCATGGAGACTAAGATTAGCTAGTCATATACATATAGGGGGGGGACTGCGTGTGCCTACATTTGAGTGAGAGACCATAATACTTGGCTAGGCATGAGATTGTGTGTGTGTGCGTGTGAGATGGAGATAGAACGAGGGAGAGAGATAACGTTTTAGATGGGTCTATCGAGTGCGAGTGAGATATGCATGTGTATCTGTGACCCAGGTAGATGGAGAGTTTGAGAGAGAGAGGGAAGAGCTCCGAGACAATAGAGTGGTGCGTGAGAGAGTTACGGGCAACGAGCCAAGGAATTTGTGTGCCTACGATGAGTACACCCAAGATATTTAGCTTGGACTAGAGAATCATACATAGTGTGCGAGAGAGACCAACAGATGGAGTATATATGCATGCGAACTAGAAAGACCCCACACACACACAAAGAGAGAGAGAGAGAGACGGAGAGAGAGGGAGAGGGACCAACAAGGTTTGTGTGCTGGATGCGTGCGAGAGAATTGAAGATTGTCGATGAGAGAGAGAGAGAGAAGGAGTCCGGGAGAGGGGGAGGTCGTGTTTTATGCATCAAAGACTGGTATAAACCATGTTTCGATATAAACTTGCATTCAAATATTTAAATTGGAGAACATGTTGTCTGCAATCCACACATGAACGGAGATATGCGTATATCAAACAAGTTCATTAATTTGACTCTCAACATGTTCATGGAGTACTATAATACTGTACAACATGCTACTCGATTGAGGTGTTTAATTTTGGATTTAGTTCACTATTTTGACCTAGTGAACGAGCTATTTCATTGAATCGAGATATTTCATTTTGGGTTTGATTCCCGTTTTTGAGTGGGTCAACTATTTGTCATATAGTAAATCGCTAGCAACGAGCATGTAAGAACACATTACTCCCGAGCATCATCTCTCCATCTAAAAAAGAAGTGGCAAGCGCTGGGTCCAGCGCTACTGCTAGCGTGCTATAGCTAAGTTATAGCAGTAGCGCTAGTATAGGCAGCGCTACTACTAAGTATTGTTAGCAGTAGCGCTGCCTAGACCAGCGCTACTGATAACTATCTGTAGCGCTTGTTCATATGAAGCACTGCTGCTAAGCCAGCACTACTGATAGGTGCTCTCCAGTGCTACTACTAATGTTCCTGCTTTCGCCGACCCTCACCACCTACGTATTTGTGGTGTATTTATACAGGCTCTATACAATAGTTTCATCAGATCATACTAAACATACACTATTCTCATCATATCATAGACATACAGTAGTCTCATCATACCATCATCATCATCATTCAACACAAATATCATCACATCTCGAAAATAGCGATACACAAGTGCGATAATGTCATGTCTCAAATAAGTGCAACTGCATGGTCATGGCACACACACAAGTTTCATCATCTCTATCTAAACCATGATGTAGAAGAGAAGAGCGATCAAAATGAGCAAGAGCGTGACTATGTAGTACCGGCGGTCCCGCCCCTGCTCATGCTGGAGTGTCCACCTCAAGTAACTACTTTCCTCTTCGGCTCTGCTGTCGAACCCACTATGGCTAGCACCCGGGTACTTGTGCACCTGGGCCTGAGCGGCTGCCCAGTGGTCGTAGACTCCTGGAACCCTCCCAACGTACATGGCGTAGTAGCCCTTCGCCATCTCTGATCTATGTACCTGCATCATGAGTTGATGAATTGAACGATAATATGCAACATAATGTACTTAAGAAAGCAAAGAGGTAACCGGGAGCAAAATACAAGTAACCAATAGTAAACATAAATGACAAAGTTCCTCATACCCAAACTAATTAACTAGAGCGATCTATGCTAGTTCAGGACCACGGTTTAGTACATCACATAGTTTCGCCGTGCATAAATTCAAAGTTTTGCCATAGAAAGACAGTAGTGACACATTGTCATCAACAATTAGTCCTCCATGTCGGTGATCCTATCTTCATAGTCAGGGAGGAAGCACCCTAAGCTTCTTGAAAGGCTTCAGGTCCAGACGCTGAGTGGTTAGCAGTGCTCGAACATCTTCCCGCGTGATTGGCCCATGGTAGAACATCCCAGTTGGTTCGAGGACCTGCTTCAGGATCACTCGGGCAAGTTCACACTGTACGTGATAAAACTTAGCTCTAATTAGATGATTCAGTGTCCTTCCTATGCTTGTGGCCCAGCTGACAATCTCGGCATCGTTGGTAGTAGGTGACATGCGAAGGCGTTGATTATCCCTTCTGTACTCGAGCAGGTGATGCATGAGGTAGAATCCATTAGCAATACTGGTGTGCGATTGCTGGATGCAGCGGAAGTCGGTCTTATGACCGAAAGCCAGCCCGCGATTCCTGTACATTTTCACCTTGATATATCCACCAGACAGGCTGAAGGTTAAAAGGGCTCTATCGAGACCACTCTTTATGTGCTTGTAATCCTTTTTCCTGAGGTTCTTCGATGAGTCCAATTACATCGCATGTGAGTATTCCGGGGACAGAATGATGA
>NC_041386.1:267255179-267326770 GCF_002162155.2 Triticum dicoccoides | reverse complement strand
AAGTACACCTCAAATTAGCCTCCATGCTTGCAAAGGAATGATTAACACTTATGAAAGGATATGTGCGGATGACTTACGTGGGATGATAAGGCAAGAGAATCACTTCCTTGTCTTTATTAGCGATCCTGAATTCGCCGAGGTACTTACTCGCACAGTCACGGTGCTCTTTGCAAACTGCCAAGAAGCTCTTGTGCATATAGAACGGGTTCGCGACGTATATATATTTGATGTTCTCGAACCTGATGAAGTAGTTCAGATACAGCGCATACATGCGGATGAACTGGAAATCCAGCTTGGTCATGTGGAACATGTCGTAGATGTAGTCACATTGTAGGATGAACTTATTCGCGGGCAATCTCTCGACGTACAACCTCCCACCCGGCACCTGAGCCGCGTAAAGCGGGTATCCTGGTTTTTCCGCGACCAGAAGGCTTTTCTCTCTGGCCAGCACATCTTGATGGAGTCTCCTTAGATCATTGTTCAGTATGTGCTCTAGTGCTTTCACAGGTAGGATCGGCTGGCCGACAACATGGAAGCACTGTGCACCTTTGACAGGTATTCTGTCTACCACCCGAGGCTCCAGAGGCAGCTGGCTGCTTGAAGCAGCTCTGGCACCTTTAGGGACTTTCTTGTCCAGTCTCCTCCTTTGCTTCTTGGTGGGTGGCGGTAGTGATCCCACCATACCTTCCCTAACCAACACCCCCAGTGTCGTCGGGCGAATTAGTGGACGAGCCTCGGGGGGTTGCTGGGTATAGGCGGCATCTGGAGGCGTCTCCTACGAGGATCGCTTGAAGAGAGACTTTTTGCATTCCGCCTTAGGACGTTCCGGCTCTGGCAAATCAAGCAGCATCAAGTCATCATGTCCATGCTCATAGCCTGAGTCTTCATCGTCCCGAGCCATCAATCCTCCATCATCATAGGCGGTATTGAAATACTTGTCTAGGTCATCAGCATTTGCATCTTTAACAATGGGGGCTACATCATCTGGCACTAATGGAGGCTCTCCCTTGCGTCGTCTGCTATCACTCGCCACGACAGGTCCATGTAATGTGTTTTAGGTGCGGTGGTGTTCATACCTTCTTGAGAAGGTGGCGTTGGCGTGATACTAGGCGCCTCGATACAAAAAAGAGACTTCGGCCAAGGCAAGAACCAGCTCTTGCATGCACCAATCATCTTAGGGGTCTCATCGTCATCGACTGGTACCGGAGGGGGAAATTCCTCGAAGCCCTCAAAGACACTAGCCACGTTAACCATGAAGATGCCATTGGGCATCTCTCGGTTGTGGAACATGCGGTTCTTTGGCTTCACGATCGTTGCCTTTCCTACGGCCACCTTCTGGCCCTTGATGTTGTAGAGTAGGGTGCATGGGGTGTCGTCGGCCTGCGAAGGAGACATGTCTGCGACATCAAACATCTGAAAGGTAACTGAAATGGAAGACTATAGACATGCTGGTGAAAAGGGTATGACACGTAATTATCGTGAGGGCATCGAGCTCAGCCAGCGATGAAGGCCCACCGAGCATGCAAGAGACGGTGGTCGGGCTGCTATGAACAGGAGCGGGACCTTTTGCGGTTGCTTGAGCAGGTGCTGGTGCTCTGATGTTCACCGAATTGCTCCCGACAAAGCTGGGAATGGGAAAGTCCTCTGGCCGTGCATTTGGATTGTTCTTCGTGAAATCTCATAGTGCCGGTATCAAGCTGACCACCGCATCAGTAACTGCTGCAGAGACGGCCCCTAGCAACTCTTCTTTGGTCTCAGCTTTGTTCTTATTGACCGCAATCTTGACCTTCTCATCGATGCTTTGCTGAGTGATGACCGAGCATCTCTTTCCTCTTTCCTCTAGATCCTCGGGGTAGCACGTCTTCCACGAGGCGCCATCTCCGACGCCGTGCACACGTCGAAAGGATGGCTGCTTGTACACCGTGACCTTCTTCAGTATGTTCAGGGCCTGGTTGAATGGGGTGTCCCACTTGGGCCTCGCTGACGACTGTGATGACTCGTCGCTTTCGGCTGCCTTTTGGTGCTGCTCTTTCTGCAAAAGGAACATGGATGTTTTACTAATGTGAAAAAACATGTAGTCGAATTGATTGGAAGCTATAATATGATAATGTGGTAATATAACAATTATCGGAAGTCTCATGAACTCCCTCATATTCGGGTCCATGTAAAAGAGCTTTTTTTCTTTGTCCCACTTGTACCAGGCCCTGATCCAGTCATGCTCCAGTGGGTTGGTGAACTCCGCCAAGGGGTCTGGGATTCCGTGACTTTCACGTTCGGCGTCCTCCTTGGCCCATACAGCCCTCTTCCCCTCATAACCACAGCTTCCGAGGCGGTGGGGAGGCATGTTCCTGGCCTGGAGTGCCTTCATTTTCTCCGACTTTGCCTTGACACTTTCTTTAGCGCAATTCTCCTTCAATTTTGCAAAGTCCTCTTCCGTTATTGACGGATTGTCAGCATGAATCTTGGACCATGGTTCATTCTTCGTAATCGCTTTTTTCACCCGAACTTTCCAGACGGGCAAGTCATTGGTGAACATCACCATCGCCTTGTCGTTTATCTTTGTCATGGTGATGTCTTTCCACGAATCTTCATATTCTTTTTCATTGCGGCCGGGGAACAAGAACCTATTGTGCAACTTCTTTAGGAGCATGTTCTCCATATCTGGTATGAGCCTCAACCTCTTGTCGTTGATGTTGGCGGTTTCCCTGAGGATGCATCCGAGTTGATTGCCCCAGCACTTGCGCGCTTCCACCAGCGCCGTTGGCTTTAACTTCTTGGGGTGCATCTCCGTTACCACAATTTGTCCGATGCCAAGCTGGTTCCATATTCGTGTCCTCTTCTTATTTAGTGCTTTACCGGCTACGACAGCATCGTTGCTGGTCTCGGGGGTGGTGTCGGTGCTGGTGCCAGTGTCGGGGTTGGTGTCACTGCTGCCACCATGCAACCCCATCTGGTGTTCGTCCAGGTAATCGAAATAGTGATTTGCTGCCTCGATGGGGTCTTCGAGGCGAGCAGAACCACCCTCGACTTCGGCGTCGGTAGACATGTTTCCTATTCAACAATTGTAAATAAAAGATATAATGAAATGAAAAAAGGGGCCTATATTTGGTCGGAATGTTGATTCATTCCCCTTCCGGCAAATCCTGGGTACTCCATATGTCCTAGTTTCTAGCACAAGTCATGTAGAAAATCATGGAAATTTTTGGCATGACCTTTGCTAAAAAGTGGACATATGGAGCGCCTAAAATTTGCCGAAACGGAAATGAATCAATATTCCGGCAAAACATAGGCCACTCGGATATTCTTCAACAATTGGCACAAGTTCATATAACATATTTGATGCTATCTCAAGAGAACATGGCAACATTATATGACAGATTTCCAAGATTTGATGCATAGTCAAGCTCCCAGATCTCTTCGACCCTTCCATAGAATCTCTTAGTTGTGCCATTGGTGTCAGTCACACATTGAATTGTCACCCCGGAGTTCTGGTAATCATTGTCCATGTCTTTGGCCTCTATGTAGAACGTGTACCCATTGATATTGGAGGACTGATAGGTCGCGAGCTTGGGCGCGGGGTCATGTGCTAAGGCGTGTACGAGCAATCCGTCCGAACTGCCCTCTTCCAGGGGATTTTCAAGAACTTGCTATTTAAACCAGCGCAAGGAAGTGGCGTTGTGCTCTATAGTAACTTCGTCGTCCGTCTTGAGCATCCCCTTATCACGGTACTTCTTTGCGATGGTTTCTTTGTGCTGTGCCACATAGTCATCTACCACATCTAGGTGTTGTAGCACTACTAAGTTAGCCCTGTCAAAATCGTTCCGTCTATCCGAGTAGTCCACGTGCAATTCCCTCTGGCCATTGTTGTGACCATCTCCTTCGAGCTTCCCATCGTGCTTCTTGACGGGCAAACCAACAACAGGGTCTCTGACGCTTATATAATTCTCGAAATGGATACGCACTCATGCTCCAGATACCCCTAGACGATGCTCCCTTCCGGACGAGACATGTTACAAACGAATCCTTTGATGACCCCATTCATCCTCTCGAACGACATCATGCTGTGAAGGAATGTCGGCCCGAAGTCGATGATGTTGTCCACATTGTGGACAAACAGATGCACCATGACGTCAAAGAACGGGGGCAGGAAGTACATCTCAAGCTCACATAGTATCACAACGATCTCTTCCTGTAGCCTTCCGAGCTGCTTCACACTTATGGCCTTTTGAGATATAACGTCGAAGAAGTTGCAGAGACCAGTAAGCGTGTCATGGACATGCTTCTCCATTATCCCTCTAATGGAAGTCGGGAGTATCTGCGTCATCATCATGTGACAGTCATGAGACTTCATCCCGCTGAACCTTTTCTTCTTGGGGTCTAGAAATCTGCTTATCTTCTCACAGTAACCGGAACTAACTTTGATTCCGATAAGGCACTTGATGATTAGATCGATCTCCTTCGCACTTAAGATGAAGCAAGAAGGGGGCAATAATTCTCCTCCTTCTTGTTGACTTTTCTGCCCCTTTCCCCCTCCTCCGTCTCTGTCTCCGTCTCCTCCATCAACTTTTTACGGTGGAGATCTTTCCTAATCTTCAAATCTTCCAAGTTTTTCTTTGCCTTCGGCCCATCCTTGGTCTTCTCCGGCATGTTCATCAGTGTGCCAAGCAAGCTCTCAAGGACATTCTTCGTGATATGCATCGGATCAAGGCAATGAGGTGTATCATGATTGGGCCAGTACTCCAAGTCCCAGAAAATAGACCTCGTTTTCCATACCTTTAGCAGCGACTCCGGTGCCTTTTTGATCTTTCCCGGCACGGGGCATTGTTCCCAGTTTCTCAACAGCTCGTCGATTTCAGCGCCACTCCTCTTACGTGGAGGTCCTCGAAGCTCAACGAACCCATTGAATAGATCTCCACGCTTTCTCCACGGGTCATCCTTATCGAGCCATCTACGATGCCCAGCGTACACGATTTTCCCGGACCTTCCATCTTTCGTTGACGTAAGCTGCTGAGACGTTGTATCATCCATGCACCTCGTGCATCTGTAGTATCCGTGGCACACCTGGCCTGAGGTGTACCAGTAACCGAGATAGTCATGCACCGTCGTCATCATCACGGCTCTCATATGGAAATATTCTCCTTTGCTGGTGTCCCATCTCTATGCCGGTGTTTTCCATAACGTGTCTACCTCCTCTTGCAGAAGCCCCATATACAGGTTAATACTATTTCCTGGTTGGTTCGGCCCTTGAATAAACATGCTCATGTGTATGTACTTTGTCTTCATGCACTTCCATGGGGGGAGGTTGTACATCCATACAAACACGGGCCATGTGCTGTAGTTGGTGTTCTGGTTTCCAAACAGATTCATGCCATCGGTACTCGCACCAAGCACGATGTTCCTTGGATCTTCTGCAGCAAATCCATATACAGCGCTGAATGCTCTCCACTGGCTACCATCTATGAGGTGTCTCAGCCTCGGATCATCTCCATCGTCGGGCTTCTTACTCTCCGCATGCCAGCGCATGAGCTTTGCTTCCTTAGGATCTACGAAGTACCGCTGCACACAGGGAGTGATCGGAAAGTACCATACAACTTTCTGAGGAGCTTTCTTTCCTGCCTTCTTGTATCGAGAAGCATTGCACACTGGACAACTGGTTTTTCCCGCATGCTCTCCCCGATAAATGATGCAATCATTGATGCATGCATGGTACCTAATGTACGGCAAATCAAAAGGGCAAACGATTTTCTTCGCCTCCTCGACACTAGTAGGACACAGGTTCCCCGCGGAAGAACTTTATTATGTTGAAACTTCAAATGCTCATTGAGGCTTTTGTCTGTCCATTTGTTTTTGGCCTTCGTCTCTAGAAGTTCGAGCGCGAAACTCAAGCGGGTCATCTCAGGATCACAACCTTCATACAATGGAGTCCTCGAGTCTACTTCGAGTTGCGCTAGCTTGGCCTCCTATCTAGAAGAAGCTCTGTCGCTAGTCATATTCTTGCGAAGGAGGTCTCGAACATGAGGGTCCTGCACAACTGCACCTAGTAGCATAGAAGACTGCGGCGTGACCGCCACCTCTTCTCCGCCATGCCCGGACTCTTCTTCGCCGTGTCCGGAATCTTCTCCGCCGCCATCGTCATTTCCGGACTCTTCCCCACTGACATGTTCGGCACCATCATCTTCTTGTCGATCGGTCATCTCTTCATCTAGTGTCGGTGTACAAAAGTAGGGGCTCTCCTTTTGACCCCTTTACTTGTGCATGTGCAGTCAGAGCCACGTGCCGCGGGCACACTAAGCAGGGCAGAGGAGGAAAGCCGGAGAGAAGCCGAAGCACAAGATGAACAAGGCAATGCCAAGACCAGAAGCACGGGAGGGAAGAGGGCGAGGTGGAATCCCTCGACAAGATCCTTGCCGAGGCGGCCTCCCTGCAGCCCCGGCAAGAGCCTTGTCGGAGCAACTTTCCCAACACCAGCAGAGCGAGCCACCCTTGAGCCCACAAGCTCCGACCCAAACAACTACGTTGGAACCAAGGCTCGGGAGGCACCTCTGTGGTGGCATGCAAATCTTCATGAATATCATAAACACAAGATCAGACGAGGACCAGAAGATGGCGACCCTCAGCAGGATCCTAGCCGGGGGAATCCACAAGACCCCTGGCAAGACCCTTGCCGAGGATGATAGCAACGCCACGTCAAGACCCTTGCCGGGCCCCCGGCAAGGCCCTTGCCTAGGGCATCAGCAGGGCCACTACCAGGCCCGCACCAGCCAAGACTCCATCGCCGTTCGCACGCAGCTACCAGCTCAGCCAGCTGGGCAGGCACCTGGGTGGCAACATGCAGCTTCCAGGCCAAATCAACAAGCTCCTGCGTGGCAGCATGCATATCTTCATGAAGGCCCTACCACCGCGCCACCTCAGCTTCCTGCCTGCCTACATGGCACTGCATGCATCGCTGGTCTGGGTGCATGTCGAAGCAAGGCGAAACGACGATGGACGGGACGGGCCTCGTTCCCATCCCCGATAAAGTTAATGGACACCTACATAGCGCATATAATGCGCTTTGTCCCATAATGTCGTGCGATAAGCTCACACATTGTAGGCCTTTCCACCTCCTATGTGCCATTGTGGCAGCCCCTTTTTCCTATAAAAGGAGGCCCGAGGCGACCAGGAGAGGGATTCGGCCTTTTGGAACGGCACGGCCACCATAGCTAGTTCAGAAAGCTCAAGAACACTCAATACATCCACCAAAGTAGGACTAGGGTTTTACGCATCCTCGCGGCCCGAACCTAGGTAAACGACTCATGTGCTTGCCCCTAAACCTGCTCTTCTCACAACCCCGCACCCACCGACCGTAGAAGGGATCCCAGTGATCCCATAGGTGTCGTTCTCACCGACATCTTTGGCGCGCCAAGTAGGGGAAACCGCAGTTGTGAGAATCTGGTCTAGCAGTTCTTCATCGTCATGGCTCCCAAGAAGAAAGCGGCCACGGCGGTCAGTTCATCGGGAGCCGGACGACCCGTACTAGTGCGAGCGAGTAGCGGGCCGGTCGTGGACAGAACCCGAGGCGCGACCCGCGAGCACCAACATCGCTCTGGCAGTGAGAGCCTGGCGAGCGTTCGTGCACAAGGTGACGGGCCACACGCCGCAAAATCCAGAGATGGAGTTGGGCCCCCCACAGACGGCGCGGGACCCTCCGGGGGCGTCACCGTACCACCCGCGGGCGGCGTGGCGACCTCCAAGATGCCCACTCCGGCGCCCACAGCGCGCTCTTCCCAGGTTGTGCGCGATGAGAAGTGTCACCACACCGGTGACCCTGGACGCTGCCGTGGGAAGAGTCTTGTGCGTCATCCGCAGGACGAAGGAGACCAACATGCCCGCTGATGTGCTGGTGAGGACGGTGCACAACCGCTGGGCCGTGACAGAGCTCCTTCTAACGTGGTTAGAAGTCGAAGCGCGCCACGGTCCACGCAGCTTTCGCCGCCACCCACGACAGCAGAATCCTTGGCGCACACGCAGCTGCTCCTCGACTTCCCTCCCGCCGCAGAGAAGCTCGACGAGTGGAGAGCCACTATCTGGAGCCTCGTCGGCGTTGCCAACAAAGACGAGCCATGGCAGGCGGGGCCCTCAGGCCGGCGCTCCATCGAGCCACTGCATGCCGGCGGTGGAGGGGCCGGAGGCGCCGTGGCCACGGTGCACTCTCCTCGTCCACGCCAACCACCGCGGATGTCAGTCCGTCGTGATGACGCTTGTGATGACATTTCCATAGCGTCGTCCGACCCACAGACCCGCCGTGACCAATGCCAGGTTCTTCGGGAGCGAGCCCATGAAGACGCTCGAACCACCATCGAGCGTTGGCGTGATACGCGCCACCAGTCAGACAGGCGGGCGGGGCCTGCTATGGACCACCTAGCACTGGGAGGCTCTGGCGGCCTACCTTATGAGGTGGGTTGCCCAGCCTTTAGCCGTGAGCTGCGGCAGTTCCAGTGGTCGTCCCACCGCACGTTCAAGCCCGACATTGGCGAGAAGTACGATGGCAAGACCCACCCGTCAGAGTTCATCAGCATCTACACCATCACGATGCAAGCCGCTGGACCTCCTGACGACAAGGTGCTTGCCAATTACTTCCCATTGGCCCTGAAACCCAATGTCATGGCTTGGTTGATGCACTTGCCGGTGGACTCCATTTCTTCTTGGTCAGATCTGTGCCACGAGTTTATTGGTGCCTTCACTGGAGGCCACCAAGCTCATGGCCAGGCGAGTGATTTGCATATCATTCCCCAGAAGGAAGGTGAAAACCTACGCAAGTACATACATAGGTTCAGCCGAGTGCAATACAACATCCCAGATGTTCATCCTACCGCCGTGATCAGCGCATTCCATCAGAATGTGCATAACCGCAAGATGCGTGAAGAGCTGGTAATGAACAAGGTCAAGGACGTGGCCGAACTTTATGTTCTGGCCGAAAGATGCGCCCGGGCCGAAGAGGGAAGGAAGTACCCCGGTGAAGACGCCGCTGCGGAAACCGACTCTACCAATGAAGACACCGCTGCCCCGATGAGGAAGGGCCGGCGTCGCAACAGGAAACGCAAGAACAAGACCGTGCTTACCGTCGAGGGATCCGGCGACACCAACGCCACCAAGAAGGCCAAGCCAGACGACCCCAGTAAGGAGATTGCTGGGTGCGCTTCTTGTCGGGCCTTGGCGGCTGCTGACAAGCCAGGGGGCTCCGACAAGCAGTACTGCAAGATCCACCGCACCAAGGGCCATGACCTCCAAAACTATCGACAAGTTGAGCTGCTTGCTGAAAAGCAAAAAGCCGAATATGAGAGGCGGGACAAGGAGAAGGGCCGGGATGGTGCCGAAGGATCTGGCAAGAAGCTTGGCGGCCAAGGAGGTCGCCGCGGCAAGGATAACTAGCAAGAGAGGCCCGCTTGGGGCCACGACAAGAATGACGAGTCCGGTGAGCATGAGTTCTAGAAGGCTACGGACGCCATGTGCGTCGATGGTGGCGCCTCGCTGCACACTTCTCACCGCTAGCTCATGCAGTGGGCGCATGAGATTACAGCAGCAGAGCCATCGTTCGACACTCAGAAGCCACTGAAGTGGTCCAGGACGCCCCTCATCTTTGACGCCGAGGACCACCCTGACCGCACAACTGCGGTCGGGTGTTTGCCGTTGTTGGTCTCACCAACGATACGCAACCTCAAGGTGAACAAGATGCTGGTTGACGACGGGGCCGGCCTGAACTTGATCTCGCCCGTCGTGATCAAAAGGCAGCAAATTCCCGATGGAGACCTTGAGGAAACGGGTATGTTTCAAGGGGTCAGTCCAGGAAGGAGCCAGCCGAAGGGGAAGGCCACATTGCCCGAGACGTTTGGAGGTGAGTTGAACTACAGGACGGAGAGGATCGTCTTCGATGTGCCCGAGGTCCCCTTGCCCTACAACGGGATCCTCGGCCGCCCAGCACTAGCCAAGTTCATGGCGGTGTCGACCTACGCCTACAATACGCTGAAGGTGCTTGGGCCGATGACCGTCATCACCGTCCCCTCCGACAAGAAGGATGCGCTGATCTGCGCTGACCAACTCTATCGAGAAGCAGTTGCGGCAGCTGCCGCCAAGGCACATGCTCCTGCCGTTGAGGCCCCGGGAGGGAAGAAGAAGACCGGCAAGACCTCTCGCACCCACTCCGGCAAGCGCACCTCTTTGGAGTGTTGTGCTACCGTCAAGAACGTGCCCGAGAGCTCTACCGGCAAGGGCAAGAAATCCAGAGCTGCACCACTAGTAACCAGGAGGGTGTCCATCAAGGAGGATGGCGTGGGAGGGGCTTTCACCATAAGCTCCACACTCGACAGCAAATAGGAAGGCGCGCTCGTCGCTTTCCTGCGGGCGAATGTCGATGTGTTTGCATGGCAAGCATCCGACATCCCCGGCGTTCCCAGGGAAGTGATTGAGCACCACCTTGCTGTCTGTCCCCATGCGCGACCCGTCAAGCAGAAGGTCAGGAAGCAAGCTATGGAACGACAGGAGTTCATCCCAAAGGAGATCAAGTAATTGGAAGCGGCAGGTTTGGTGAGAGGAGTGCTCCATCCTATGTGGTTGGCCAATCCGGTGGTGGCGCGCAAGGAAAATGGGAAGTGGAGGCTGTGTATTGACTAAACAGATGTCAATAAGGCTTGTCCTAAGGACCCCTTCCCGTTGCAACACATCGACCAGATTGTTGACTCCATGGACGGGTGTGATCTGTTTTCATTCCTCGACGCCAACTCGAGCCACCACCAGATCTTCATGGCAAGAGAAGATGAAGAGAAGACATACTTTATCACCCCATGTGGTACGTATTGCTTTTTACGGATGCCTTTTAGGTTGAAGGGCGCTGGCTCGACATTTGCAAGGGCAGTCCAAATTGGTTTTGAGCCCTAGCTACATAGAAATATGGAAGCTTATATGGATGACATAGTGGTCAAAACCAAGGACAAGGCGAGCCTTGTACAAGACCTAGAAGAGACGTTTGCTAACCTACGCAAGATCAACCTCAAATTGAACCCCGAGAAGTGTGTCCTTGGCGTCCCGTCGGGAAAACTTCTCGGGTTCTTTGTGTCGCAGGGTGGGATCGAGGAAAACCCAGACAAGATTGTCGGATTTCGGGTTCCGGCAGACCCTTGAGGTTCGAACACTGGGGAGTGCGCGGAGATTTCGCCTTCTACCTACCTGCACCCCTCCGCCTCGCTAAGATCTAAGCAATGGAAAGAACAGCACAAGAGACATAGGGTTTATACTGGTTCGGGCCACCGTTGTGGTGTAATACCCTACTCCAGTGTGTGGTGTGGTGGATTGCCTCTTGGGATGATGATGATGAGCAATACAAGGAAGAACAGCCTCGCGAGGGTCTGTTCTTGGCTGGGGCGACGAACTGCTAGGAGGAGTTCAGTCACCCTTCTCTCTCTCTCTCTCTTCTCGATTCTCTCTCCGATTTTTTCCTACCCTGTGGGTGGCTAGTCCTATTTATAGGCAAAGGCCCTGGGCCTCTTCCCAAATATTGAGCGGGAAGGGCACCAACAATTGGCCACTTTGAAGGGGAACATCTGGTACACTTATCCTGACTAAAGTTGGTCCTCGCCTGCCAAAGGCTCTGGTGGTGATGCTGGCTTGGGCTCCACAATGACTTCCTCCCTGCAGTTGGACCGGTCTTGGTCTCGTTGCACTGAAACGGGTGCCTTTTCTTGATCCTCTCGCCTGCGCTTGCTCCCTTTGCACCAAAGAGGCTGCGCGGGCTGGCGCCCGCCTAGCACCCTTGGTCGTCATGGCTTGCGTCGCGGGCACCTCGTGAGGTACCCCGCCTTGATCTCTCCGCCTCCTCGCGAGCCAGCCTGATGAGGCCGTGCCTGAGGAAGCTCCGTGTTGTCCGCCCCGCGAGGCATGGCCCCTCGCGAGGGTCTTGGGTCTGTGTTGATGAAGATGGGCCGCGCTGGGCCCCCTTTTGAGCCACGCCGCAGGCAGGCAAGTCTGGGGACCCTCGTTCCCAGAACGCCGACAGTAGCCCCCGGGCCCAAGGCGTGCCCGGACTTGGCCATGCAGGGAGGCGAAAGGGCAAGAACGAACCGCCGCGGGCCCTAACAGCCTGCGGCCTCGGGCGCCGCGTGGCGGTTGATTGGGCGTGGGCGGCACTGTTCCCCCACGCCCCCTTATTTTGCGACATGCTAGGTGGACTTGTAGTCATACACAGCCGCTCCCCTTTTTGTTGCTCGAGCGCCCTCTGTCCTTCCTCCTCTCGAACTCCAGCTTCTGTTTTCAACCCAATCTCGAACCTTCCCCCCCCTTCCCATCGCCATGGCTCCGACGAAGAAGGGAAGAGGGAAGAAACCCATGCCTCCGCCTTGCTCGCCGCCGTTGGCGGCCCCCGCCGAGGGCTTGGGCAAGGTCAGCTCGGCTCTGGCCACTATCTTCAATGAATGCGGGAGGACGGCGGCCTGGCCCGCGTCCCACTTCTCCATCAACAAGATAGTCACCAAGGTCTCGTATTTTGCCGACGCCCTGTGGGCGGGTCTGGTTCCCCCCTTTTCTGATTTCTTCAATGTCGTGCTTTCCCACTATCAGATCCACATGATGCATCTGGGTCCTGAATCCATCACCCTCCTTTCGGTCTTCGCCTTTATTTGCGAGGCAATGACGGGCATCCTTCCTTCGGTTGCCTTGCTGCGCCACTTCTTCTCTCTGCGCCTTGTCGACCCTACCCAATGCTGGGCGTGCGTGAGCTTCGTTGCCGCATCTGATACAGCGGCCTCAGGGATTGACTTCAAGCTCCCTCTGCCCGCGGCTGGGTTCCGCGAGCGGTGGCTGTATGTGGATGCAGGGGTGCCCAGCCCCCTGCTATCGGAGCCAACTTCGCCTGCTGTCCCCAATTCGGGCTGGGGCCAGGAGACGCTTGAGAGCCCCCGGCTCGTCTTCGTCTGGCACCGCTTCGCGTTCTTGAGGTCGCTTGGCGTGACAATGCCCAAGGTGGTAAAGGAGTTCCTGCTACGCCGAGTTGCTCCTCTCCAACGCCACTCCCGCCGGATGTGGGCCTTCAGCGGGTGTGATGATCGTATGAGGCTCCAGGAAGAGGACCTGACGCCTGAAGTGCTGAGGACAACACTCTTGATCCTGATTGGGGACCCCAACCCTGGCAGCATTCGGCAAGGAGGGGCCTTGCTGTACCTCTGCAAGAATAGGGGCGATTTTGTGAATCTGATGCCTATCTTTGATGAGTGGGGGCCGCGCCCCGCCGGCCTCCAGGGGCCTCACGAGAACCCAGTTATGGTGACTGCCCTTCCAGTCGGCCAAGGCGACTCTTCCTCAAGTGGCGGAGCAGGGAGGCATGAGGCGCCAGAGGCAGAGGGGGCTCCCGGCGGGGTGACAGCGCCGGGCGATGCTCACGAGGGAGCAGCTCTTGGGGCCCATGCCATTGAGGCTGAGGGTGACAAGCAGCCGCCCTAAGCGCCTGCGACTGAGGCCCCTGAGGCTCCAGCCGCTTCTCTTGGCGAGGCGATTGGCAGCGCGCATCAGGCAGGCGCCCCTGACACGGATCGCCTTGACGCTCCTTCTTCGTCACAGGTTGATCCCTGCGCTCAACTCTTGGGCCGCTTCCGCGTGGACTTTGAGGCCCTCCGGAAGAGAAGGGAGGCCCTGGGCGACGATTACCCTTGTCGCCTGCTGAAGCGTAGGAAGTACTTCGCCACTGATGAGTAAGCCTTCTCCTTTCCCAGCTCCCGATCCTTTTGTTGCTTTTACAGTTCCTTGCTCCGCAGGCCCCTTCCAGCCGAGCTCACGGAGACGGCTGAGGTGCCGTCCCCCTTGGCTTCGCCCCCTCCACCGTCCTCAAGCGCTCCGAGCAGCAGAGCCCTTGTGGTGAGGGCAATTGGAGAGGCGAACCGTCCCGAGGCGCATCGTGGCCCTGCGCACCTCGCGACCCTCCTTCGCGGGCCTTCTTGTGGCATAGCCATCCTGCCATGGGCTTCTCGCCTGGTCGTGGACTGCGATTGGCTGAGGCGCTCCCTGCGCTCTTCATCTGGGGATGGGCTGGCTCCAGGCTGGGCTTCTGGCATGGCGTGCCCGGCCGTCGCGAGGGTGCCAGCCCCCAACCCCCTGCCCGGAGGGGGACTGCTGATTCGTGGCCCCCGACGCTTGCTTGGGGCAGATGATGGTGTGGAAGACATGCTCGAGCACGCCTGGGAGCGTCGCGCTCTTCGCCAAGGATTCTTTCGAAGGGCGGCTGATGCGGTGAGCCTGCTTGGTGAGGAGCTTGCTGATGAAGACGCGCGCCTTGAGGCCGAGGGCCTGCGCCTGGCTACAGAGAGGCGCGAGCTGGAGGGCGCCATCGCCCTTGCGCGTCGTCAGCGCGGTCTTGACGATGCAGAGGCCAAGGCATCGCTGGTGGCCTCTCGGGAGGCCCGATCTTGGGCCGCTGAGGAGGCCCAGGAAGCTGACCGGCAGCGAGAGGCGGCGGAGGAGCAGGCTCGGGAGCTCCTGGCCTGATGCCACTCACTGGAGGAGCAAGTGGAGCTGCACGAGGCAGCCCTCGCGTCGATGAAGGTGGCCTCTGGCGACCCAGCAGAGCTCCAGAAGCGTGAGGAGGCGCTGACACTGGAAGCCGCCGAACGTACCCGCGAGTACGAGCGTCTGGAGACGAGGGAGCGCTTGGTGATGCAGGCGGAGGATGATGTTGCTGCACGGGAAGCCCGTGTCCTGGAGGAGGTCGGACGTCAGGTGGCGATGGCACGCTTGAACATCGAGCACGAGTTCGAGGAGAGGCTGGGGTTGATCTGGGCCGAGGCTGAAGGTAGGACTGCTGCCTTGAGGGCCAAGCTGGAGGAAGCGACGCGGCGGGCCGATGCTTTTCGGGCCGCCCTTGAGGTAGCGCAAGGGGAGTCAACCACCTCCCAGGCCGAGGTGCTCCTTCTTCGCCAGCGGGTGGAGGAGGCTGAGGTCGTCGCGCGCCAGAATGCAAACGAGATACATCAGCGGCGGATCCTGGAGGATGAGCACGGCCCCATGCTCACCATGCTCCGGGAGAGAGCCAACACAGCCTTGGGCAACATCTGCGAGGCGGCTGTTGGCGATCTGCATGCAGTCAACTACGCCGACAACCTTCAGTTCTTCACCGACGTGGTGATGCAGCTGGAGGCGCGGTCGGTCAGGGCCGACAGGTTGGTGGAGGAGAGGAGCCGCGCCCTGCTCGGGCGCGCCTTTTCTCGCGTCTTCAGCCATCTCCGGAACATGGATCCCCACTTCGATTTCGACGCCGCCATCGCCCCAGTCCCCCAGGCCGTCCGAGACGACCTGGCGCACTGGGTGGAAGACAATGTGGATGCTCTTGTCAGGGCCTTCACTTTAGACAACGACGGCGTGATCGTGGCTGCCGACGAGGGCGGTGTGGTGAACGGCCCTGACGCCGCTGGCGGCGATGCAGACAGCGATGGCGAGTTCAGCGACGCCAGCAACGGTTCGGGTGGTGCTCCTGAGGACGCATTGGGGGATTTATCCGACTGATCATGCATCGTTCCTCTTTCCTTACCCTGCATGAACAGAACTCAGGTTTTGGCCTGATGGCTGTGAGAGCATTTTGGAGGGGGAGCCCCTCATGTAAAACTTGTGTCCATCGTATTAGTAGACGTTACATTGCCCATGCACCCGCGCCAAGTGGTTAGCTTAAGCGACACGCTGGTAGGCTAGTTTACCTTTGTCCCGTGCGGGCCCTGAGGTAGCCAGTGGGAGGCTGTGGTGTCCCGAGTGTTCCCTGATCGAATCCGTAGGATCTGCAATAAAAAACCCTCCCGAGAGGACGTGGCGGCAGCAGTCTGGGCTGCACGCAAGCTAGGCCTGACCCGGCTCGCGAGGGGCTCACGAGGGGAGGCAGCTGAGGCGAAGTGGTAATCAAAATGCGAGAAATTGCTCGAACGAGACTAAGCACCCCTTCCCCGAACACACACAAATCTCAAATTCGAATCCAGCTTAAATCCAGTGGTGGAAAGTGACAACCAGAGCAACGAAAGCAGACAAAAGGCCGCGTCCGGCACCTAATCTAGTCTTGGACGTCTTCTCACCAGCGCGGAGCTAAGTGCTGCCATTGGGCGTGGGAGGGAGCCCCAGGGCCTGAGGCCGGCACCCCTGAGACTCCGGGGCGTGTACAGCCCCACTCATTATTACGTGAGAGTGTCATGGGGCGGCGAGCTTCACAGGCACTGGGCCTTCTTCACAGGTACCGGCCTTGCTTCATATTGCCAGACGAGGGCCCTGCCTTGCGCCACACTCTAGTGCCATCAACAACGACCAGAAACCAGGACGCTGCTGATGGGGTAGAGCGGTCGCCAGCGGTTCCCTCGACGACCACGGGTCCTCCGCCAGGGGCAGGCCCTGAGGCACCTCCCCAGCAAAGGGCCTACCTCCTGAGAACACCTTGCTCCGAACACCCGATGGTGATATCGGATCTCGGCCCCTCTCCTGCAGCCCCCTGCGCCCTCCTCCCGAGGGGTAGGAGACTGTGGGAGCGGGGCAGCTGCTCGCTGTGGCTACCTGCACCTCCTGCGATCCATGATTAGCGTATGCCTACTCCTGAGGAATTAGCGGTACCCGATAATCGTTGCCTCCAGCGTGGCCAGTGGGACCATCCCGGGGCTCCTGGAAGGGCTCAACTTCTGGCGCCTCGTCCCCCTAGCTTGGGCTGAGGAGCGAGCCTTGTTCGCCCTCATGAGGGTGTCCTTGGTCCATCATGAGGGGCACGTATTCTTCCGGCGCCGTCATCCCGAAGGCCATGCCGTAGTGCTCCGCATGCCACGCAGCTCTGCTTGACGCGCCCACCGTGGGGTGGTAGCACGGCTGTCCACTGGGGCCGTGGGTCATGTCGAGTCCTTCTTCTTCGCGGACCGGGAGCGGGGGCAGCGCCGCCGCCGGTCCGGTGCCGACAGCTTCGCTGGCGTTGGAGTAGCCTTGGAGCCCGCGGGCGCGCGCGGAGCCCCCGTGTGGGCCGCCCTGGGCTTGAGATGGGAGCTGGGTGCAGAAGGGGTGAGCCCCCGAGGCGGCAAAGCCCAGGAGCTCTGCCACCCGCTCCAGCAGCACATCGCGGCCGCCCTCCAGCAGCCTACACTGCAGGAGCTCTCGGGCCACCGTGAGCGCGGCCCTCGAGTTCGCCTGCTCCCGGCGGGTGTACGGTGTCGTGGTCGCGGCGTGATTGGAGGCCCTTGCTGCCGACCGCGCCTGTCGCGGTGTGAGAACTGTCGAAGCCTGTCCGCGTCGCCTGCGGCCCGTAGCGCCCTGCGGAATGCGAGCTGCCTGGGGCACGGGGCCACCCGAGGCGAGCGGCTTTGCGCGGGCGGGCCACGCCGCCCATGGATCTGGGTTGCCCGCCTGGTCGCGGGACATGGTGATGACGACACGACGGGACACGAAGCGGTAGAAGGTGGATTCCGGCGCACCCCTACCTGGCGCGCCAAATGTCAGATTTCGGGTTCCGGCAGACCCTTGAGGTTCGAACACTTGGGTGCGCGCGGAGATTTCGCCTTCTACCTACCTGCACCCCTCCGCCTTGCTAAGATCTAAGCTATGGAAAGAACAGCACAAGAGACACAGGGTTTATACTGGTTCGGGCCACCGTTGTGGTGTAATACCCTACTCCAGTGTGTGGTGTGGTGGATTGCCTCTTGGGCTGATGATGATGTGCAATACAAGGAAGAACAGCCTCGCGAGGGTCTGTTCTTGGCTGGGGCGACGAACTGCTAGGAGGAGTTCAGTCACCCTTCTCTCTCTCTCTCTTCTCGATTCTCTCTCCGATTTTTTCCTACCCTGTGGGTGGCTAGTCCTATTTATAGGCAATGGCCCTGGGCCTCTTCCCAAATATTGAGCGGGAAGGGCGCCAACAATTGGCCACTTTGAAGGGGAACATCTGGTACACTTATCCTGACTAAAGTTGGTCCTTGCCTGCCAAAGGCTCTGGTGGTGATGCTGGCTTGGGCTCCACAATGACTTCCTCCCTGCCGTTGGACCGGTCTTGGTCTCGTTGCACCGAAACGGGTGTCTTTGCTTGATGCTATCGCCTGCGCTTGCTCCCTTTGCACCAAAGAGGGAAGAAGGACACTGCGCGGGCTGGCGCCCGCCTGGCACCCTTGGTCGTCATGGCTTGCGTCACGGGCACCTCGTGAGGTACCCCGCCTTGATCTCTCCGCCTCCTCGCGAGCCAGCCTGATAAGGTCGTGCCTGAGGAAGCTCCGTGTTGTCCGCCCCGCGAGGCTTGGCCCCTCGCGAGCGTCTTGGGTCTGTGTTGATGAAGATGGGCCGCGCTGGGCCCCCTTTTTGAGCCACCCCGCAGGCCGCAGGCAGGCTAGTCTGGGAACCCCCGTTCCCAGAACACCGACAAAGATCAAGGCTATTGAGCAGATCGAGGCACCCAAGCGGATCAAGGATGTGCGCCGGCTCACTGGCTGCATTGCCGCCATGAGCAGGTTCATCTCCAAGTCCGCTAAGCGTGTTGTCCCTTTTTCAAAATTTTGAAGATGGCAGGCCTAATGGAGTGGACCCCAGAGGACGAGGCGGCGTTGCATGATCTGAAGAAATACCTTTCCTCTACACCAATATTGGTTGCGTCTAAACCACAAGAGCCGTTGCTGCTGTATCTGGCGGCAACAAATCAAGTAGTCAGCGCCGCACTAGTGGCACAGAGGGAGGTCGACCAAGAGGCAGTGGCCACGGCAGGATCGGCGGATGGCAAGTCAGAGATTCCCCTGGCAGGGCCTGGTGCCAGCAAGGCAAGGCCCCCGGCAGAGTCTGACGCCATCGGGGCAGGGCGTGCGCAGCCAAGTGAAGTGGAGGAAATCGGGCCCTAACAAGTACTTTCCCGCCGAGCCCCCAGGGGCCACCGGCAAGGGTGTTGCCATAGATTCCAAGCCTGCCAAGGGGCAGCTGGCTCCGGCAGGGTGCCAAGCACTGCCCGTAGGGATGGCTGCCCCCATGGCGGAAGAGCTGCCTTTGGTCCTTGCCGTCGAGCCCCACGCTTAGGCATGGGCATAGCATACCGTTTGTTTCCTCCAAATAGGGGAACTTCCTGAGGAGCAGGAAGAAGCAAAAAAGGTAGCCCGTCGGTCTGCCCTGTACCAGTTCATCGATGACGTCCTGTACAGAAAAAGACCGAACGGTGTGAAATTGAACTGCATCCCCTGGGAGGAAGGACTGGAGCTGTTGGCAAAGATACATGGAGGCATATGTGGCTCCCACATAGGGTCGAGGGCCCTTGCCAGCAAGGCATTCCGGCAAGGCTTCTTCTAGCCCACCGCCCTCCAGGATGCGACGACACTAGTAACCAGGTGTGAAGCGTGCCAGTTCCATTCGAAGCAGCTTCATCAACCAGCTCAAGCCCTTCAAACAATCCTTCTCTCCTAGCCGTTTTTGGTCTGGGGGCTCGACATACTGGGCCTCTTCCCCCATGCTGTCAGGGGCTTTGAGTACTTGTATGTTGCAATCGACAAGTTTATACAAAGTGGCCGGAGGTGGAAGCAGTGAGGAAGGTGACAACACAGTTAGCCGTCAAGTTCTTCAAGGGACTAGTCTGCCGTTTTGGTGTGCCGAACAGAGTCATCACCGACAACAACATGCAGTTCACAACCCACGCCTTCATGCAATACATCCGAGACCTCGGAAGCAAGGTCTGTTTTGCTTCCGTGGCACACCCACGGAGCAACGGCCACGCAGAGAGGGAAAATGCTGAAGTACTGCGAGGCCTGAGAACAAAGACTTTTGACAAGCTACACAAGAGTGGAAGGCGCTGGATTGATGAGTTGCCTACAGTTCTTTGGTCGATCAGGATGACGCCAAATCGAGCCACCATCCAGACACCCTTTGCCCTGGTATACGAGGTAGAAGCGGTTCTCCCCACGGAACTCATATATGGGTCACCTCGAGTGCTCTCTTATGACGAGATTGAGAAAGAGCGATTGCGGCAAGATGACGCAATGCTCCTTGAGGAAGATCGTCTTCGGGCAGCTGTGAGAGCAGCATGCTACCAGCAAGCCTTGCGCCGCTACCATAGCTGCAAGGTTCATGCCCGAAGCTTTGAGGAAGGTGACCTTGTTCTTCGGCGCTTTCAATCGGCCAAGAATTCCAACAAGTTGACACCAAACTAGGAAGGCCCTTATCGAGTAATACGAGTCACCAGGCCCGGCGTAGTCCGCGTGGGGACCGAATATGCTGTCCCAGTAAGCAATTCCTGGAACATCGAACATCTTCGCAAGTTTTACCCATAAGGCGCGGTTGGCGGGCCTCCCAGCGAACCACCTTTTGTATGAGCCTTGCCGGCAAGGCATGTAACCCTTTGTAGAAAGCCAGGCACAGACCCTGAGCATAAATAAATGAAGTGCTGGCGCCCTAAGTTATAGCATGCATTCTAGGTTAAGTCTCTCCCTTGGTTAGGGTTGATAGTGCTTAGAGGCGACTAACCCCTAGCCTAGAGGTCGAGTGTGCGTCTTTCTGTTCTCTTTGGTTTGCAGGGCACGCGGACACTTCTGCTGAGCCTCTCGGGAAAAAGAGAACGAACCGGCGCTCCGGCCCCGGCAAGCCAAGACTACCGGGCGCTAAAGTTACAAGGATCCAACCACGGCGAGCCAAGGTTACAGGGGGCTGCAGATCCAGATAAATCTTTCATCCCCCTGTTATGCATTTCCGTATAGAACTTGGACATGTGAAACCTCGTTCATGTTCTTAAAACCACCGTGCTGCCCCTTTCTTGTACCCAAGAGCTACCTCCTGGGTCGGAATTTGGTACTAGTCGCGGTGGCGAGGAGATGAACGAGGGGCCTAACTCTACTTCGCCCCTGCCTCCGCCAAGAGCGCGAGAATGGTCGACCAAAGTGGTGAGATGGCAAGGCCTATTGCCAGGCGACATGTTGATATTAAAAATAACAAGGGTTCATCCTTGGCATGGGCCTCTCTCATGCACAAAGAACTTGACAAGCACCCTTTTTCATTAAAAACATCCCATACAGGTACAGTTCATATGGAATTAAAAACATGAGCAAGGGGATTACAAGTCTTAGAATTAACAAGTACCCACAGGCTTACAAACTAAAAAAAGACAAGATGCCTGTAATCCCTTTCTTGCCCTCCTCCTCAGAAGGTGGAACAAGAAGGCAGGAGGGCGAAAAGAGCGCCTAGGCGAGGTACGAGGAGAAGAAGGCACCAAGAGAACGTCCCAGTGTCGGGAAGGGAGCTAGAAGATGAGGCAGCGGGCCGGCAATACGCGACGAAGGCGTCGGTGCCCGCGTACTCTGACTTGACGGCCGCCACCCGCCTTATTCGCCCTCTCCGGCCCTACGCCAGCCGCACAAGGAGACGACGGGGAGCACCCCGATGTAGATCTTGGCGAGGATGGCCCTCGGCAAGGCGCGTGGCCGAGGGAGGGGCGGTGCGGTCAGTCAAAGTCGGAGTCGGCCTCCTGCAGCTCGACTCCTTCGTCGTCGCTGCCGCTGTCCTCCTCGTCACTTCCGCTTCAGGAGGAATCTGCATTGTCGGAGGATCTCTCCATGCAGCACTTCAAGCAAGTTCCGAGATCTCTGAAGACCTTGACGAAAAGCAGGCTGCCCTCCGTTAACTTTAAGTAGAGGACAAGCCCCGCCGTCAGGCTGTGGTTGCGTGTGAACGTCTTCCATCTGTGGCAGAGGTACATGACGTGAGGGGTAGGGAAGTCGACATCGACCCCCGTGCCGCCGTTCTCGTAGCACTTCATGTGCAACCAGAAGGTCTGGGGTGGATCGAGCTCCATCTCCCGAGCAAAGGCAGTAGGGAGACGGAGGCGGCGACGCGTTGGCCGGGGCAGCCTGATGAAGAACTTGCGGGGCTGGTTCCCGACGTGGTGCTTCGTCGGGGGAGGCATCGCTAGCGGAGGCGAGGCCGATGCGCCACCCCTTCCTCCTCTCCCCCGAGTGCCACGACGACCTCGGCCTAGCCCCCTCCCCTTCCTCTCATGGGCGGTTCCGCCGCCACGAGCTCTTGGGGAGGAGGAACGCGCTGACGAGCAGCGACCCTCGCCGCCACCGTCGAAGGGCTAGCGCTTCCTCTCGCCATGGCAGATGGAAGAAAGAAGCGGAGGTGGAAGGAGACGGATGATGGAAGAATGTGGAATGCCGCCCCCCTCCCCTCCTTATAAAGGGGCGGAGTTGGGGCTCGGCCGCCCCACTCGACCAATCCGGTCATCGGGGGCATAGGGAATCAGGACCGCCCTGCTGCCCCAATCAGTGGCAGCCCGTTTTCCCACCTCCACCTCCTGCCACCTGCATGAGGGACACATGGTGAGCGAGCAGCATTGAAGGGACAGGCACAGCGGCCGCTCCCCACCCCGTGATCGTGGGGCGCGGGCGCCTTGAAGGCCACGACCGGAGTCCACCCAAGTAAATGAGCCGTGCCTCTACGCCTCCCTCCTTTTATGGGGAAGGCGCGAGCCGCCTTTTTACCATGATGTGACGCATGCGTGTAGGAACCGCCCCACGCATGACCCCCACATCACGCACGACCCTCCATGTCGCGCGTTCAACGCGTGTTGTGGGGGAGCGCAGCGGACGAGAAGTTACTATGGTAAAATCCGCCCCACCTGCCCGTGCACCATTGTGGGCCTAGCCCAACAACGTGTCGCGCTTATGTGTGGCAGAGGCCCGGAGGCTCCTGTCGGTGTACAAAAGTAGGGGCTCTCCTTTTGACCACTTTACTGGTGCACGGGCAGTCAGAGCCACGCGCCGTGGCCACACTAAGACGGGCAGAGGAGGTAAGCCTGAGAGAAGCCGAAGCACAAGACGACCAAGGCAATGCCAAGACCAGAAGCACAGGAGGGCAAGAGGGCAAGGTGGACTCCCTCGGCAAGATCCTTGCCGAGGCGGCCCCCTGCAGCCCCGGCAAGAGCCTTGCCGGAGCAAATTGCCCAACACCAGCAGAGCGAGCCACCCTTGAGCCCACAGGCTTCGACCCAAACAACTATGTTGGAACCAAGGCTCAGGAGGCACCTCTGTGGTGGCATGCAAATCTTCGTCAAGATCATAAACACAAGATCAGACGAGGACTAGAAGACGGCGACCCTCGGCAGGATGCTAGCAGGAGGAATCCACAAGACCCCCGGCAAGACCCTTGCCGGGGATGACAGCAACGGCCCGGAAGACCCTTGCCGGGCCCCCGGCAAGGCCCTTGCCGAGGGCATCAGCATGGCCACTGCCAGGACCGCACTAGCCAAGACTCCGCCACCGTTCGCACGAAGCTGCCAGCCCAACCAGCTGGGCAGGCACCTGCATGGCAACATGCAGCTTCTAGGCCAAATAAGCAAGAACATGCGTGGCGGCATGCAGATCTTCATGAAGGCCCTACCACCGCGCCACCTCAGCTGCCTACCTGCCTGCCTACATGGCGCTGCATGCATCGCTGGTCTGGGCGCATGTTGAAGCAAGGCGAAGCGGCGACGGACGGGACGGGCCTCGTTCCCATCCCCGATAAAGCTAATGGACACCTACGCAGCACATTTAATGCGCTTTGTCCTGTAATGCCATGCGATAAGCTCGCACACTGTAGGCCTTTCCACCTCCTGTGTGGCACTGTGGCAGCCCCTTTTTCCTATAAAAGGAGGCCCGAGGCGACCAGGAGAGGGATTCGGCTTTTTGGAACGGCACAGCCGTCGTAGCTAGTTCAGAAATCTCAAGAACGCTCAATACATCCACCAAAGCAGGAATAGGGTCTTACGCATCCTCGCGGCCCGAACCTAGGTATTGGCAAAACATAAGCAACTCGAGGGCATGTCACTAGCACAAATATATATATATATATATATATATATGTATATATATATATATATCCCAAACACACATATTCTCATTCACACACATAATCCCATTCTTGAAATGAACAACTTTTTACTCACCTATATATATATCCCGAGAGAGACCGAGAGCACGTGGTTAATTAGATGATGAGAGGGAACGATCGACAGAGCACGTGTGGTTGGCTAAATAGCTAGCTAGATCTAGTTGTTGGGGAGGAGAGGTGAATCTAGCTAGCTAACTAATGGGGTAGAGAAGAGAGGTGTAGGAGAAAGAGAGAGGCCATTTATGGAGGAGGGTGCCATCAATGAGGAGAGAAGTGAGGTAGGAGGAAGAGAGAAGAAGAGAAACAATGGTGGAGCTAGAGTGGAGAGGGGAGAGGGGAAAGGAGGGGGGAGAGGGCAAAGTGGGGGAGAGGCGGGGAAGGGGGTTGGAAAAGTTGGCACCGGCCGCAACTAGCAGTAGCGCTGCTTTGCAAAAAGCGTTGCTGCTATTGAACTTAGTAGTAGCGCTTTCGAGGAAAAGCGCTACTACTAAGTGGGGTCCACTAGTAGTAGTGGCGCATAAAAACAGAGCGCTGCTACTAAACTGTTAGTACTAGCACTTTTTCTGTACACCGCTACAACTACAAACAGTCGGTGGCCTCGTCTGGTCCCACATAGTAGTAGCGCATTTCTGGTTCACAACGCTACTACTATGGAGTTACTAGTAGCGCATTCCAGGAAAAGCGCTACTACTAAATAGCAGCAGCATTTACTTCTTTCCAGCGCTACTACTATGCTACTGTGTATAAGTGTTTTCCTAGTAGTGGACACGCATCAATTGGCCCATTGTACATCGAGGGAAGGTTCGTAACTTCATCCAAGCGCGCCTTCTCCTTGGTCGAAATGACATGTGCCAAATAATTCATAAACTATTGTCGGCAAAACACCCTCTCCTCACCCGAAATAGCTCGCGCCCACTATTTCAAAACATGCTCTCCTCGTCTGAAATCGCTCGCACCCACTATATTTTAAAACACGCCCTCCTCGCCCAAAATCGCTCGCGCCCACTATATTTCAAAACACGCCCTCCTCGCCCAAAATCGCTTGCGCCCACTATTTGGGAGAAGCCTAAAGGTAGGGGTAGAACCGTAACTCCCACCCACATTTCAGACAAATGCGTCTGTAAGACATGGTTCCCCCTCCCAATTCCCCATTCATACCTCGTGGGCGCCAAATCACCTTCTCCTCGGAAGCTCCCTTTTCCCGAGCCGCGAGACATCAGCCCCTCCTCCATGGCGCCCTGATAACCCACAAGTATAGGGGATCGCAACCGTTTTTGAGGGTAGAGTATTCAACCCAAATTTATTGATTCGACACAAAGGGAGCCAAAGAAAATTCTCAAGTATTAGCAGCTGAGTTGTCAATTCAACCACACCTGTAAACTTAATATCTGCAGCAAAGTGTTTAGTAGCAAAGTAATATGATAGTAGTGGTAACGGTAGAAAAAGGTAATGATAGCAAAAGTAATGTTTTTGGTATTTTGTAGTGGTTGTAACAATAGCAACAGAAAAGTAAATAAGCAAAGAGCAATATATGGAAAGCTCGTAGGCAATGGATCGGTGATAGAGAATTATGCCGGATGCGGTTCATCATGTAACAGTCATAACATAGGGTGACATGGAACTAGCTCCAATTCATCAATGTAATGTAGGCATGTATTCCGAATATAGTCATACGTGCTTATGGAAAAGAACCTGCATGACATCTTTTGTCCTACCCTCCCGTGGCAGCGGGGTCCTAATGGAAACTAAGGGATATTAAGGCCTCCTTTTAATAGAGTACCGGACCAAAGCATTAACACATAGTGAATACATGAACTCCTCAAACTACGGTCATCACCGGGAGTGGTCCCGATTATTGTCACTTCGGGGTTGCCTGATCATAACACATAGTAGGTGACTATAGACTTGCAAGATAGGATCAAGAACTCTCATATATTGATGAAAACATAATAGGTTCAGATCTGAAATCATGGCACTCGGGCCCTAGTGACAAGCATTAAGCATAGCAAAGTCATAGCAACATCAATCTCAGAACATAGTGGATACTAGGGATCAAACCCTAACAAAACTAACTCGATTACATGATAAATCTCATCCAACCCATCACCGTCCAGCAAGCCTATGATGGAACTACTCACACACAGCGGTGAGCATCATGAAATTGGTGATGGAGGATGGTTGATGATGACGATGGCGACGAATTCCCCTCTCCGGAGCCCCAAACGGACTCCAGATCATCCCTCCCGAGAGGTTTTAGGGCTTGGCGGCGGCTCCGTATCGTAAAACGCGATGAATCCTTCTCTCTGATTTTTTTCTCCCCGAAAGCAAATATATAGAGTTGGAGTTGAGGTCGGAGGAGCTCTAGGGGGCCCATGAGGTAGGGGGCGTGCCCAGGGGGGCAGGCGTGCCCCCCACCCTCGTGGCTAGGGTGTGGGCCCCCTGGTCTTCATCTTTTGGAGGGATTTTTTATTATTTCCAAAAGGACGTTCCGTGAAGTTTCAGGTCATTCCGAGAACTTTTGTTTCTACACATAAATAATACCATAGTAATTCTGCTGAAAACAGCGTCAGTCCTGGTTAGTTCCATTCAAATCATGCAAGTTAGAGTCCAAAACAAGGGCAAAAGTGTTTGGAAAAGTAGATACGATGGAGACGTATCATCTCCCCCAAGCTTAAACCTTTGCTTGTCCTTAAGCAATTCAGTTGATAAACTAAAAGTGATAAAGAAAAACTTTTACGAACTTGGTTTGCTCTTGTTGTTGTAAATATGTAAAGCCATCATTCAAGTTTTCAGCAAAGATTATGAACTAACCATATTCACAATAACGCATAGGTCTCATGTTTACTCATATCAATGGCATAATCAACTAGCGAGCAATAATAATAAATCTCGAATGACAACACTTTCTCAAAACAATCATAATATGATATAACAAGATGGTATCTCGCTAGCCCTTTCTGAGACCACAAAACATAAATGCAGAGAACCTTTAAAGATCAAGGACTGACTAGACATTGTAATTCATGGTAAAAGAGATCCAATCAATTCATGCTTAATGTAAACTAACAGTAATGAATGCAAATGACAACGGTGCTCTCCAACTAGTGCTTTTTAATAAGAGGATGATGACTCAACATAAAAGTAAATAGATAGGCCCTTCGCAGAGGGAAGCAGGGATTTGCAGAGGTGCCAGAGCTCGGTTTTGAAATAGAGGTGAATAATATTTTGAGCGGTATACTTTCATTGTCAACATAACAACCAAGAGATGGCGATATCTTCCATGCTACACACATTATAGGCGGTTCCCAAATAGAATGGTAAAGTTTATACTCCCCCTCCACCAACAAGCATCAATCCATGGCTTCCTCGAAACAACGAGTGCCTCCAAGTAACAAGAGTCCCAGTGGGAGTTTTGTTTGCAATTATTTTGATTTAATTTGCATAGAGCATGGGACTGGGCATCCCAGTGACCAGCCACTTTCTCGTGAGTGAGGAGCAGAGTCCACTCCTCTTGAGAATAACTCGCCTAACATGGAAGATACAGACAACCCTAGTTGATACATGAGCTATTCGAGCATACAAAACAGGATATTTGTTTGAAGGTTTAGAGTTTGGCACATACAAATTTACTTGGAACGGCAGGTAGATACCGTAAATAGGTAGGTATGGTGGACTCATATGGAATAACTTTGGGGTTTATGGGATTGGATGCACAAGCAGTATTCCTTCTTAGTACAGGTGAAGGCTAGAAGAAGACTGGGAAGCGACCAGCTAGAGAGCAACAACAGTCATGTACATGCATTAAAATTAATCAACACCGAATGCGAGCATGAGTAGGATATAATCCACCATGAACATAAATATCGTGAAGGCTATGTTGATTTTGTTTCAACTACATGCATGAACATGTGCCAAGTCAAGCCACCTGAATCATTCAAAAGAGGATACCACCCTATCATACCACATCAAAACCATTTTAATAGCATGTTGGCACGCAAGGTAAACCATTATAAGCTCCTAGCTAATTAAGCATGGCACAAGAAACTATGATCTCTAATTGTCATTGCAAACATGTTTATTCATAAGAGGCTGAATCAGGAACGATGAACTAATCATATTTACAAAAACAAGAGAGGTTGAGTTCATACCAGCTTTTCTCATCTCAGTCAGTCCATCATATATGAGAAAACTTTGTTTTTGCCACTCTAGTTTTTGCCAACTTTGCTTATGCCACTCTAGAATTTGACATTTCACGTTTGCCACTCTTAGCTTTGACTATATATCACTTTTGCCATTCTGTGGCAAAAGCAAAATTTTCAGAGTGGCAATTGTGATACATGTCAAAAGCTAAGAGTGGCAAAAGTGAAATAAAAAATTATCGTTTTTGCCATGGAATGGCATTTGCGATGTATTGTCAAAAGCTAAGAGGGGCAAAAGTGAGATGTCAAATTCTAGAATGGCATAAGTAAAGTGGGCAAAAACTAGAGTGGCAAAAATAAAGTTTTCCCATCATATATCGTCATAATTGCCTTTCACTTGCACGACCAAAAGATGTGGATAATAATAATAGTGCATGTGCATTGGACTAAGCTGGAATCTGCAAGCATTTAATAAACAGGAGAAGACAAGGCAATATGGGCTCTTTTGTCAGATCAACAATAATGCATATAAGAGCCACTTCAACAATTTAATCATGGTCTTCTCCTATCGACCCCTAAAGAAAAGAAATAAAACTATTTACACGGGAAAGCTCCCAACAAGCAAAAGAAGAACATGAAATATTTTTGGGTTTTCTTTTTAATTACTACTACAAGCATGGAAAGTAAACTAATTAAAAGCAACAACTATTTTTTTTGGTTTTTCTTAAGGTTTATTAAACACACAAGAAGAAAGCATAAAAAGGAAAATAAACTAGCATGGCTGATACAATGAAAAAGTATGAGCACCGACATCTAGCAATGAGTGTGTGAACATGAATGTAATGTCGGTGAGAAATACGTACTACCCCAAGCTTAGGCTTTTGGCCTAAGTTGGTCTATGGCCACGGTTGGCCTAGCAGATATCCATAGTAATAGTTGGGGTCATACTGTGAAGAAGAAGACTCCGATTGCCACTGGTAGGCAATCATCTCCGGATCCCACTGGTAATTAGACTATCGTGGAGGATCAACTTGTAGTTCCGACTCTGGCTCTATGGCTGATGTAGGGTTCCAGTAGGCATGAATAGCCTCTAACGGAACAAGGTACTGGCCTGCAGATAAATCAAACAAGGAAGGAGCAGGCAGGGTAATAGTCTCAGGATGATGTTTATGAATGAACAATTTGTATTTAAGCTCCCCTTCCCTATTATTAACAATAAAGTCGTGTGCCACCATACTCTTATAATCTAAATAAATAGTGGGCAGCAATTTTTCTTCCTTCTCATAATGCCTAATAGGTATGTTAAAATGTGCAGCTAGGCGTGAAGCATAGATGCCTCCAAAGATGGGGCCCTTTGTACGGTTCAGACTTAAACGTTTATCAATAATACCGCCCATACTAACAGACTTATCACAGAATAAACCGTGGAACAAAATAATAATATCAGGAACACTAAGGTTTCCACAGTTTCCGTGACCAATTAAGCACCGACTAGCAAATATTGCAAAGTAGCGTAAAACAGGAAAAATGTATGCTAGTGATTCATGCATCCGAAACCTGCCTCGTTTCCCCTACAGTGATGGTATCAATAAACCCATCCACATCGCCACGATGTGGTTCCTCTATTGTGCCCTCGAAAGGGATCAAACAAACCCGACAAAAATCATAAAGTGACATCTCCTTATGCTCATCATATAAATAAAACTCCACCATAGGTGGTGAGCTCCTAGCATGGAAATGAAAGTTTTGCACAAAGATATTGGTGAGTAAGAGATATTGTTCGTGTTGGTCGTGGAGGAAGGCGATGAGGCCTGCATTCTTAGCCAATTCATAAAAATCATCATAAATCCCAGCTGCACTCAAGAAATCATCGGAAGGCCATTCACACGGCCTAACCTCCGCGGTGCGAGGCAGATTATACTTGGGCTTCTTTGCTTCTTCATTTTGCTTTTCCTTCGAGCTTCGGCTCGATGAGCCCCTCAAAAATCTCTTCATTATTTTCTGAGAAATTCTGAAATTTTTAGTTACTTCAAATAAAAGTGAGCCAAGATCAACAAAATTGATGGCAACAACTCCTACAAGTGCCTAGAGCCTATATCATGCATTAGAAGTACTTGGGACCACATAAATCTGACATGGAAGCTCAAGAACAGGGCCACCTAAGCAGCAAAAATATGCAATGAATAAAGCACTAGAACAAAAACTAATTGGACCAATGGAGGAGTCACATACCAAGGAACAATCCCCCCAAGCAGTTTTGTGAGAGGTTCTTTGAGCAAGGAGATCGAAAATGGCAGCAAAATGAGCTTAGACTCGGGTTTGAATTGGATAATCATGTTTGTGGGAGGAAGAAGGAGTGTGTGGGTGCAGAATAAGTGGAGGGGGCCACCGTGGGCCCACGAGGCAGGGGGCACGCCCTCCACCCTCGTGGCCAGGTGGATGCTCCCCCTGCTGTGTTCTCAGTGCCAAATATTCTCAAATATTCCAGAAAAAATCATATTTAAAATTCAGGGCATTTGGAGAACTTTTATTTTCAGGGTATTTTTATATTGCACTGATAATTCAGATAACATATAGAAAATACTATTTTTATTTTATTTAATAGAAATAACAGAAAGTAAAAGGAGGGTACAGAAGGTTGTGCCTTCTAGTTTCATCCATCTCATGCTCATCAAAAGGAATCCACTAACAAGGTTGATCAGGTCTTGTTAACAAACTCATTCCGAATAACATGGAAACGGAGAAATTTCGAATAACACTATGTTACCTCAACGGGGATATGCACATCCCCAATAATAAGAATATCATATTTCTTCTTGACAGTAGGAAGAGGAAATTCAAAACCTCCAAATATAATCGATGGAATTTTTCCAATAGAGTTGATACTATGCACTGGAGGTTGTTTCCTCGGAAAGTGTACCATATGCTCATTACCATTAACATGAAAAGTGACATTGCCTTTGTTGCAATCAATAACAGCCCCTGCAGTATTCAAAAAGGGTCTTCCAAGAATAATAGACATATCCTCACAAATACCGACAGGTATAGCAGTTGATTTATCAGCCATTTGCAAAGATATTTCAGTAGGTGTCAACTTATTCAAATCAAGTCTACGATATAAAGAGAGAGGCATAACACTAACATCGGCTCCAAGATCACATAAAGCAGTTTTAACATAGTTTCTTTTAATGAAGCATGGTATAGTGGGTACTCCTGGATCTCCAAGTTTCTTTGGTATTCCACCCTTAAATGTATAATTATCAAGCATGGTGGAAACTTCAGCTTCCGGTATCTTTCTTTTATTAGTGACAATTTCTTTCATGTACTTAGCATAAGGATTCATTTTAAGCATATCAGTTAATCGCATATGCAAAACGATAGGTATAATCATTTCAGCAAAGCGCTCAAAATCCTCATCATCCTTTTTCTTGGATGGTTTGGGAGGAAAAGGCATGGGCTTCTAAACACATGGTTCTCTTTCCTTATCGTGTTTCCTAGCAACAAAGTCTTTCTTATAATAACGTTGATTCTTCGATTGTGGGTTATCAAGATCAACAGCAGGTTCAATTTCTATATCATTATCATTGCTAGATTGAGCATCATCATGAACTTTATCATTAACATTATCACTAGTTTCAGGTTTATTACCAGATTGTGTTTCAGCATCAGAAATAGAAATATCATTTGGATTCTTAGGTGTTTCAGCAATAGGTTCACTAGAAGCATGCAAAGTCCTATCATTTTTCGTTTTCTTCTTTTTAGAAGGACTAGGTGCATCAATATTATTTCTCTGAGAATCTTGTTCAATTCTCTTAGGGTGGCCTTCAGGATACAAAGGTTCCTGAGTCATTTTACCGGTTCTAGTAGCCACTCTAACATTATTCTTACTATTCAATTCATTGAGCAAATCATTTTGAGCTTTAAGTACTTGTTCTACTTGAGTGGTAACCATAGAAGCATGTTTGCTAATAAGTTTAATTTCACCTTTGACATTAGCCATATAATCACCCAAGTGTTCAAGCATATCAGCACTGCATTTTAATTCTCTACCAAAATAAGCATTGAAGTCTTCTTGCTTAACCATAAATTTATCAAACTCATCTAAGCATGGGCTAGCAAACTTGGTAAATGGAATTTCAGCTTTATCATATCTATAGAGAGAATTTACCTTTACTACCTGTGTCGGGTTATCAAGACCATGTGTTTGTTCAATAGGTGAGGGATTAAGATCATATGTTTCATCAACAGGCGGTAAATTAAGACCATGTATTTCCTCAATAGGAGGTAAATTCTTAACATCTTCAGCTTTAATACCCTTTTCTTTCATGGATTTCTTTGCCTCTTGCATATCTTCAGGACTAAGAAATAGAACACCTCTCTTCTTCGGAGTTGGTTTAGGAATAGGCTCAGGAAGTGTCCAATTATTTTCATTTGTCAACATATTATTCAATAGAATTTCAGCTTCATCCGGTGTTCTTTCCCTGAAAACAGAACCAGCACAACTATCTAGGTAATCTCTGGAAGCATCGGTTAGTCCATTATAAAAGATATCAAGTATTTTATTTTTATTAAGAGGATGATCAGGCAAAGCATTAAGTAACTTGAGAAGCCTCCCCCAAGCTTGTGGGAGACTCTCTTCTTCAATTTGCACAAAATTATATATATCCCTCAAAGCAGCTTGTTTCTTATGAGCAGGGAAATATTTAGCAGAGAAGTAATAAATCATATCCTGGGGACTACGCACACAACCAGGATCCAGAGAATTAAACCATATCTTAGCATCACCCTTTAATGAGAACGGAAATATTTTAAGGATATAAAGGTTGCGAGATTTCTCATCGTTAGTGAACAGGGTGGCTATATCATTTAATTTAGTGAGATGTGCCACAACAGTTTCAGATTCATAGCCATAAAAAGGATCAGATTCAACCAAAGTAATTATATCAGGATCAACAGAGAATTCATAATCCTTATCAGTAACACAGATAGGTGAAGTAGAAAAAGCAGGGCCAGGTTTCATTCTAGCATTAAGGGATTGCTGCTTCCATTTAGCTAATAACCTCTTTAGATCATATCTATCATTGCAAGCTAAAATAGCTCTAGCAGATTCTTCATCCAGAACATAACCCTCAGGAACAATAGGCAATTCATATTTATTAGGGGGATTGTCTTCACCATCACTTTCATCAATATTATCAGTTTCAATACTTTCATTCTCTCTAACCCTAGCAAGTTGTTCATCAAGAAATTCACCAAGTGGCACAGTAGTATCAAGCATAGAAGTAGTTTCATCATAAGTATCATGCATAGCAGAAGTGACATCATCAATAACATGCGACATATCAGAACGAATAGCAGAAGCAGGTTTAGGTGTCGCATGCTTACTCAAAACATAAGGTGAATCAAGTGCAGAGCTAGATGGCAGTTCCTTACCTCCCCTCATAGTTGAGGGATAAATCTTGGTTTTTGGATCTCTCAAGTTCTTCATAATTATAAGCAGATATAAATCCCAAGTGACTCAAAGAATAAAGCTATGCTCCCCACCAACGGTGCCAGAAAATAGTCTTGATAACCCACAAGTATAGGGGATCGCAACAGTTTTCGAGGGTAGAGTATTCAACCCAAATTTATTGATTCAACACAAGGGGAGCCAAACAATATTCTCAAGTATTAGCAGCTGAGTTGTCAATTCAACCACACCTGGAAACTTAATATCTGCAGCAAAGTGTTTAGTAGCAAAGTAATATGATAGTAGTGGTAACGGTAGCAAAAGGTAATGCTAGCAAAAGTAATGTTTTTGGTATTTTGTAGTGGTTGTAACAATAGCAACGGAAAAGTAAATAAGCAAAGAACAATATATGGAAAGCTCGTAGGCAATGGATCGGTGATAGAGAATTATGCCGGATGCGGTTCATCATGTAACAGTCATAACATAAGGTGACACAGAACTAGCTCCAATTCATAAATGTAATGTAGGCATGTATTTTGAATATAGTCATACGTGCTTATGGAAAAGAACTTGCATGACATCTTTTGTCCTACCCTCCCGTGGCAGCGGGTCCTAATGGAAAGTAAGGGATATTAAGGCCTCCTTCTAATAGAGTACCGGACCAAAGCATTAACACATAGTGAATACATGAACTCCTCAAACTACGGTCATCACCGGGAGTGGTCCCGATTATTGTCACTTCGGGGTTGCCGGATCATAATAGATAGTAGGTGACTATAGACTTGCAAGATAGGATCAAGAACTCTCATATATTGATGAAAACATAATAGGTTCAGATCTGAAATCATGGCACTCAGGCGCTAGTGACAAGCATTAAGCATAGCAAAGTCATAGCAACATCAATCTCAAAACATAGTGGATACTAGGGATCAAACCCTGACAAAACTAACTCGATTACATGATAAATCTCATCCAACCCATCACCGTCCAGCAAGCCTACGATGGAATTACTCACGCACGGCGGTGAGCATCATGAAATTGGTGATGGAGGATGGTTGATGATGACGATGGCGACGGATTCCCCTCTCCGGAGCCCCGAACGGACTCCAGATCAGCCCTCCCGACATGTTTTAGGGCTTGGCGGCGGCTCCGTACCGTAAAACGCGATGAATCCTTCTCTCTGATTTTTTCTCCCTGAAAGCAAATATATAGAGTTGGAGTTGAGGTCGGAGGAGCTCCAGGGGGCCCACGAGGTAGGGGGCGCGTCCAGGGGCAGGCGCGCCCCCACCCTCGTGGCTAGGGTGTGGCCCCCTGGTCTTCATCTTTTGGAGGGATTTTTTTATTATTTCCAAAAAGGCATTCCGTGAAGTTACATGTCATTCCGAGAACTTTTGTTTCTGCACATAAATAACACCATGGTAATTCTGCTGAAAACAGTGTTTGTCCGGGTTAGTTCCATTCAAATCATGCAAGTTAGAGTCCAAAACAAGGGCAAAAGTGTTTGGAAAAGTAGATACGACGGAGACGTATCACGCCCCCACCGCACCAAATTCACAGCCGCCCTCCTCTCTAATCCCGGAGACGCTGTCCATTTGCCGTCGTGCACTGGGCCATGTGTCTCTTACTCCGTACCGCCGGAGCTGCCTTGACGACGGCCGCGTGAACCGTGCCAGAGCCGATTCACCCCTGCCGTTGTTCACGGCGCCGGAGCGGCTCTAACTTTGGACCCGTCTAGAGCCCCGGCGCTGCTTCCCCGTAGCCTCGACCATCGTGACATCTCTACTTCCCTACCGCCGATAGCCACCGCAACCGCGCCGGCCTCACCCACTAGGCAGCTGGAGCTACCTACTTCACCGGGCCGCTAGATAGGTCACACCCTCATCTCAAATCACGTTATTTAGGCGTCAGTTGTCTGAATTTTTACTCTAGGCCAATCGACTCCCAATGGGAAGCAGCACTCCTCAAGCCGGCAGAGCTCCTAGGCTGCCAGTTGGCTGGTGTCTAACATAAGGGTGCGGGGCGCAAGTTCGCCGCGGAAGCAATGCTTATATGGCTATCTTAGAGTTGCATGGGTTGAAGGTACTGCTGCCGCTGGATCTGGATGACGGCGAGTCTTTGTGGATTGGCCTGGGGGTGGCGCAACCATGGCAATGCGGTGGGGCGGGGAGCGGGGTTTTGGTTAGGGCCACGGATGGCGGAGGCAGGCTGCTCTGACGGTGGTCGCTGGCTCTTCAGGGAAGATTCCGAACAGTGTCAGCCGGGAGGCACAAGACGGCCATCAAGCCATCCGACGTAGATCAGACAGTACCAAAATAAAATAAAATCGTGTGACCCCAATTTAGTCTTCATTTAACAAACGTCTGACCACTCTCGTACCTTGTTGTTGATCTATTAGGGTATTTCTTCAGATTAGAGAGATGTGTCGTTCTTAACATTATGTGTTTTCTACATCTTCAGCAACACCGTCTTCCGACTCACCGCAGCTGCTCAAACAAGGGAGGCATGCACCAGAAGGGAGCTATAGTCCCCACTCAACAGTTCCCTGCATCGAATGCGCATGCCCGACATGGACAGCCACAACAACTGCAAGGCCATCGACAAGTCAGCACATGATGCTCACTCTTATGGATGGGGGCCAGATAGGTTGTACCCTCATCTTACTTGTGTGCAACATTTATGGATTTGTTATTCATCTAAGCATTGAAAATAGATTATCCCATTTCACTGTATATTCATGCTGGTCTCTTGCGGGTCTTGTTCAGTAGATAATGTTGTTCCATAGTTCAGCTAAGAGACTTGTTCTTTAGGTAACGTTGTTCCATAGTTATCATCCATCAGCCAACGCTATCCCATAGGATGGTGAGTATAGTATTATACCACTTCTAGTATAACCTATGTTGTTCCTTAATACTTTTGTGTGCCATCTAGTTAATCTCGAGTACAAACGATACATATTCTGTAGCTTTCATCTGTGTTCTCCCGTTAGTTGTTGAGACCTGTTGCTGCTAGTTATCCCCAGTCCTACTATTTATGTCATCTCCTACAGGCACTCATTACATAAATCTAACTACTAGTTGTCTTCCGTGCATGTCAGATATAATTGCACACACTGATTTATCCACAAGATCCTCACGGAGCAATGTAACGGCCAACAAACTTGACGTCAATGATACCCAATATGATGGAACATGTAAAGGCAGTTCTTCACAAGACTTGCATAAAGATGATGAATCCTATTCACCCCATAAGGTCCTTGCTCTAACTTGGCCCTTGATATGGGTACAACATGCATATAATGTCCTGGAGTGCATCTACTCTGTTGCAATGCCTTGTGCTTCGCCTGCTGATCATGCATGTAAATATGGCATGCTTTCCTGTTTTTTAGTACCTATTCCATTAATGATAACACGTTTTCAAATTCAAGTACTATCATTCTACTCTATCGCAATGCCATCTACTTAGTTTGGACATCATGCTTCTCAATATCTTATGCATTGTTATTCATCAGTATGTACCTCATCTGTCTACCATAACATGTTCTTTTTTTACATTGAAGTGTTGTTCTAGTGGTCTCTTGCAATGCCATCTTAGTTTCCCAATCATACACGCATATGTTGCCTTAGTGTTTTTTGTAATGTATTCTGCTAGCATACAGTTTTACATTCAAGTAGTGTTTTTTACATTGTTGTCCTGTCGTATCCCTAGCTCTTACATCATACTACCTCCATCCGGATTACATGTTGCAGAAATGGATAAAACTGGATGTATCTAGAACTGAAATACACGTAGAGCCATCCATTTATTTCCGGATGGAGGGAATACATGTCAATATGTCATGCCTTTCTATTCTTCAGTACCTATTCCATCTTTGTTGTAGCATGTTCTATAATTGAAGCACCATTCTTCTATATAAGGCATGCAAGGGGAAGACGGCTATGTTAGAATCTGAAGGGTTACAAACTAGGTCTTTGCATAAGATCCAAATGCTAGGAGATAATAAAGAGACTGCTTCAGCACAGAGAAACCCAACTCCCACTAATAATAAGTAGATTCCAGTGGCCAAAGAGCTAGTCCGCTCCAGTCCAGCAAAAATATGTCAACTCCATTCTAAGAAGCGTGTGCGTATCCTCACATCATGAAATTTATAGCATTCTGGTCATATTTTCTACATGTTTCTTACCCATCTCTCTTTTAGAAAATAAGCTTAAAGGATAGAAGACTTTGTGTACTGGGATCATATTCGAGGAAAGTATCTTGCAGGAATTCTCTGTGCTCCAATGCTGATGTAAGTACCTGCCGTATATCACTATATTTTTACATCAGCATGTATTTTGTTAATCGGTGTGAATCCAACCTTTATATGATCTAAATTCAGTTGTACAAAAATGTTAAAGGCGACAATGTTGATTTTTGTAAGGAAAACTGCCTGGTAGTTTTGCATATTGAGCTGCCTTAGTGTACTATCTAATATCATGCACATTACTGAATTGTAGTGCTACTCTAGTTGCCCATTCATTCATTGTGTCAATGTTGCTTTCGTATTACCTTAACTGGATGATGATAGATGTGCCATATTGTGTTAATTTGGTGTACGCTGGTGTGGTCTGGTTACCCAAACATTCGTTGTGTCAATGTTGCTTTCCTATTATCAGACCTGGCCAATGATTGCAATGCTAGTGTGTTAATTTGGTGCAGGCTACTGAAGATAAGAAGACAAACTCTGAAAACAGCAAGGCAACCCCATTGTTTCTTTCCAATAAATCTAGGCATGTAATATGGCAATAACTCATAATTAATCTGTTCGGTTCCCCTCCTAATTTATGTGATGATGTAGTGGTCGAGACACTCTCCACTATCAATAATACAAGCCTGCCAAAATCGTCATCTGAATCTGTTCAGTTTCCTCTGTCTCGAATGCAATGGAAAAAAATGTATGTGTGTGAACCAATTAATGGCTGAAGCAATGATGGAAATGGTGGAGGAATTAGAGCTGCACATTCGTGCGCAACAACAATTGATCGATGTTTAGAGAGACAATGTAGCAAAGCAGCAAGAACTTGCACACATGCTTATGGGTGTCATCCATGCTGAGGTTGCAGATTGTGATGTTGTAGATCGTTAGGTTCTGTTCATTTATTTGCACTAGCATCAATCTTTGATTGCCCATTGGATGTAATTTCCTATAATATATGTTGGATGTGCAATGTTTTTCCCTGTATGACGTACCTTTGCTTGATCGGTTCTGGTCCTGTGCATAATTGCCCGTCATAATGGGCTTAAATTATCTAATTGGGCCTAAAGACATGTACAAACTTTAGTGGGCCCATTAAGTTAGTGGGCCGTTACTAGGCCTAAAGTTAATGGTCGGCCCTCTTACCTCCCGGGTCATTAACAGGCCGACATCGAAGTGGGCAATAGGTGGGCCCATTTGATTTCACGGGCCGTTAATAGGCCGTTACTAAGGTCGGGCTACATATGGCCCAAATATACTGTGGGCCTTTAGCAGGCTGAAAGAGACAGCAGGCTCGTACTGGACCTTTAAGAGCATGGGCTGCTAAGAGGCCGAAAGTTAGGTCATACTGTAAATGGCCCAACTGTGTTGTGGGCCTTTAGCAGGCCGAAAGAGAAACTGGGCAGGTATTGGACCATGAAGAGCATTGGCTGTTAAAAGGCCAAAACTCAGGTCTGACTACAAATGGCCCAAATCATTTATGGGCCGTCAACAGGCTGAAAGACATTCTGGGCCGAGAATTGGCTCAACACTTAAATGGGTCGCTAAAAGGCCAAAACTAAGGTCCGACTACAAATGGCCCAACTCATTTATGGGCCGTCAATAGGCTGAAAGACACACTGGGCCAGAAATTGGCCCAACACTTAAATGGGTCGCTAAAAGGCCGAAAGATGTACATCCTGAAAATTGGGCCATCCCTTGAATGGGTCGTTAACAGGCCGAAATCATATCGGGCCGATATTGAGCCCAAATATATAGCGGGCTTTTAACGGGCTCAAACTGACGACGGGCTGCAGTGGTGTCAAATCTTTAACGGGCCATTGACGGGACGAATTGGCACATCTCGTATGGGACGTGGGCTTAAATGGACCTGACACAAGTAGGCCTTATATGGGCCGGCCTGCTAATTTTTACTTGGCCGGCCTTTTTCACCGGAATGGGCCACTATTGGGTCATGCCATGTGTCGACCTATCATAGGCGCCTCCTGTCCAGTGAATGGATGACATCTGTCCCAACGGTGAGCCAACACGTGTTTCCTCCGGCCAATGAGTATTTTACACGTGGAAAATCCTCATTGGTCCGGGCTGTTTGCGGGTTATCGGATCCAAAACCAGACCCGATAGCTTAACCACGTTCCGTTATGGTGGATGGCACGTGTCGGTCACCCTTGACGAAAGCACTTCCATGACACGCGATTTATCATCATGGAAGTGGACACTTCCGTGATGATAATTTTGGTAATGTCATGGAACACTTCAACGGCAGCACAGGTATGACTATCTTGATTCTGTCATAAAATTGTCATGGATGTACATGCATGACAAAAAATGTGACCTACTGTGACAAACATGTATCATCACGGAAGTGTATTTTTTTGTAGTGCATAGAATCTTTCACAATTTCTAACACTCACTCGATACTTATGGGTTCAAAGCTTCAATCGAACACAAAAAAAGATAGGGGCGTATAGTTTCGCCTTCCAACCTTTTACCTCAAGGGTCATGTCAAAAAATAATACTTTATGAAAACCTACATCCGAGTGGATATATATACCCAGATCTCTCCAACATATAGTGCTTGCCAAAGGAAAGAGTATAGAAAGGAAAGGTGATGATCACCATGACTCTTGTATAAGGGCAGGGGATAAAAGTGAAAGATAGGCCCTTCGCAGAGGGAAGCAGAGGTTGTCATGTGCTTTTATGGTTGGATGTACAAAATCTTAGTGCAATAGAATGTCACTTTTATATTACCGCTTGTGATAAGGACCTTTATTATGCAGTCCATCGCTTTAATTTCTTCCATATCACAAGTTCATATAAAGCTTATTTTCTTCACACTAATAGATCATACATATTTAGAGAGCAACTTTTATTGCTTGCACCGATGACAACTTACTTGAAGGATCTTACTCTGTCCATAGGTATGTATGGTGGACTCTCATGGCAAAACTGGGTTTAGGGATGTTTGGAAGCACAAGTAGTATCTCTACTTGGTGCAAAGAATTTGGCTAGCACGAGAGGGAAAGGCAAGCTCAACATGCTGGATGATCCATGACAATATAACTTGTATTTGGATATAATAAAACATAACTCATTATGTTGCCTTCCTTGTCCAACATCAACTTTTTAGCATGTCATATTTTAATGAGTGCTCACAATTACAAAAGATGTCCAAGACAGTATATTTATATGTGAAGCCTCTCTTTCTTTATTACTTCCTATTAATTGCAACAATGACCAAAAATATGTTTGTCAACTCTCAATAACTTTTATTCTTCATACTCTTTATATGTGAAGTCATTACTCTCCATAAGATCACCATATGATCTTTTTATTCTTTCTTTTACTTAATTCCCTCAAGATCACAGCAAGAAAGCAAAGCTCTTAACTCAAAACTACTCTTTATTATATATCTCAAGGACTCGATTACATAGAGGTAACATAAAGCAAAACTCAAAGTTAGATCATACTAAAAAAATTCTACTAGATCAAGATATAACCAAAAGGATCGAACTAGGAAAACGATAAAGATAAAAGTGTGATGGTGATACGAAACCGGGGCACTCCCCCAAGCTTGGAAGTTGCCAAGGGGAGTGCCCATACCCAAGTATTTAGATCTCTTTCTTCGGGGGTGGTGATGTGATATTCTCTTCCTCGAGCTTATTATTTTGCAGCTTAAGATCCATTACTTCCTTGCGAAGTTTACCCGTGACAGCTAGAGCTCCATCCACCCATGGATGTTTCCTTGCTGCAGGAGAAAAAGCAACACTCTTTTTCATATTTTCATAAGAGAGAAATCTAGCATTGGGAGGAATAACCGAATTTGGTATTGTTGAGCTTTGAAGTTCCTCCAACATGAATCTGGTTTGAAGATGAGAGGTAACTTCTTGATACTCCTCTATGGCATCCACTCTTTTCAAGTCAGCCTCCATCTCTAACTCCGTTGCTGGCCCAAAGTGGTTAGCATCACTGTATGCTCTTGGGCCTGGTGCCGGGTGATATACCTGACTCTCCCCGACCGAATCTTGCGAAGACATCCTGCTGCAAATCTGCTGCAGAAATAGCTCAAAACAAAAACAGAGGATTTTGTCGAGGTACGGTGGTCAAAACCTTTGGGAGATTATATAATGAATTTTAACCGACCAAAAGAAGTATTGTGAAGGAAAATGGAGTCTGGAAGGCACACAAGGTGGCCACAAGGACAGCGGGCGCGCCCAGGGGGTAGGGCGCGCCCTCCACCCTTGTGGTGGCTTTCTGTCTCTTTCAGACTACTTTTAATTTTCCTAAATTTTAAAATATTCCAAATAGAGAAAGATTATGATTAGAAATGTTTTGGAGTCGGTACCGTACCACATACCTATTCCTTTTCAGAGTCTGAAACATTCTGGAAAGTGTCCATCATGTACTCCTACGGTGTTACGGTATTAATAATAATTGTCTCAACATTTATGGGAGTACCTGAGATATAATGTTTGATTCTTTGACTGTTTACCACCTTTGGATTTGTGCCTTCGACATTGTTGATTTTTATGGCACCAGAACGATAGACCTCCTCAATAATGTATGGACCTTCCCGTTTAGATAGAAGCTTTCCTACAAAAAATCTTAAACGAGAGTTGTATAGCAAAACATGATCACCTACATTAAACTCACGCTTCTGTATCCCTTTTCATGCCATCTTTTAACTTTTTCTTTAAACAACGGCTTGGGTTCTCCATTCATCAAGTGAGCTAATGTCAAATAATCTCTTCTTACCGGCAAGTTTGAAATCATAATTGAGCTCTTTAATAGCCCAATATGCCTTATGTTCTAGCTCAAGAGGTAAGTGACATGCTTTTCCATAAACCATTTTATATGGAGACATACCCATAGGATTCTTATAAGCAGTTATATAAGCCCATAATGCATCATCAAGTTTCTTAGACCAATTCTTTCTAGATCTATTAACAATATTTTGCAAAATTAATTTAAGATCTCTATTACTCAATTCTACTTGACCACTAGACTAAGTATGATATGGAGATATAATTCTATGATTAACATCATACTTAGCAAGCATTTTATGGAAAGCACCATGAATAAAATGTGAACCACCATCAGTCATTAAATATCTAGGGACTCCAAACCTCGGAAAAAATAACTTCTTTAAGCATCTTAATAGAGGTGTTATGATCAACACTACTAGTTGGAATAACATCTACCCACTTAGTAACGTAATCAACATCAACTAAAATATGTGTATACCCATTAAAGGAAGGAAAAGGTCCCATATAATCAAAGCCCCAAACAACAAATGGCTCAATAACAAGTGAATAATTCATGGGCATTTCCTGACGTCTACTAATATTACCAATTTTTAGAAATTGATCACAAGAAAAGACTACTTATCAGCATCCTTATAGAGAGTGGGCAAATAGAAACCAAATTGCAATACCTTATGTGCAGTTCTATCTCCAGCGTGGTGTCCTCCGTAAGACTCGGACTGGCACTTGCGTAGGATCTGTTGCTATTCATGCTTAGGTACACAATGTCTAATAACACCATCTACTCATTCTTTATAAAGGTGTGGGTCATTCAAAAAGTAATGTCTTAAATCATAGAAAAACTTTTTCTTTTGCTGGTATGTGAAACTAAGTGGTATAAATTTGGCAACAATATAATTCGCATAATGAGCATACGATGGAATATTATGAGAGGCATTCATTACATTTAATTGTTCATCAGGAAAGCTATCATCAATAGGTAGTTGGTCATGAAGAACATTTTCTGACCTAGACAAGTTGTCTGCAATGGGGTTCTCAACTCCCTTCCTATCAATAATATGAAAATCAAATTCTTGTAGCAAGAGAACCTGTCTAATAAGTATAGGTTTAGCATCTTTATTGTCCATTAGATATTTAATAGTAGCATGATTAGTGTGAACAGTTACCTTGTAATCAATATAAGGTATGAACTTATCACATGCAAATACAACTGCTAAAAATTCTTTTTTAGTGGTAGCATAATTCCTCTGGGCAGTGTCTAGAGTTTTACTAGCATACTGAATAATATTTAATTTCTTATCAACTCTTTCTCCTATAACAACACCAACAGCATAATCACTAGCATCACACATTATTTCAAATGGTAAATTCCAATCAGGTGGCTGAACTATTGGAGCAGAAACCAACGCTTTCTTAAGTATTTCAAATGCTTCTACACAATCCTCATCAAAAACAAAAGGAACATCGTTTTGCAAGAGATTAGTGAGAGGCCTAGAAATTTCAAAGAAGTCTTTAATAAAACTCCTATAGAAACCAGCATGACCAATAAAACTTCTTATACCTTTGATATCTTTAGGATATGACATCTTTTCAATAGCATCTACTTTAGCTTTATCAACTTCCATACCTCTTTCAGAAATTTTATGCCCCCAGACAATACCTTCATTAACCATAAAGTGGCACTTCTCCCAATTCAAGACAAGATTAGTTTCTTCACGTCTCTACAAAACTCGGTCAAGGTTGCTTAAGAAATCATCAAAAGAAGTTTCGTAAAAGGAGAAATCATCCATGAAAACCTTAACATTCTTTTCACAAAAGTCAGAGAATATAGCAGTCATAAGTCTTTGAAAGGTAGCAGGTGCATTACATAAACAAAAAGGCATACATCTATAAGGAAATGTACCGAAAGGGCAAGTAAAAGTAGTGTTCTCTTGATCCTCTTTTGACACAGGTATTTGAGAGAAACCAGAATAACCATCTAGAAAGCAAAAATGAGTATGTTTGGATAGTATGTCTAGCATTTGATCAATAAAAGGTAAGGGGTAATGATCTTTTCTAGTAACTTTATTTAATTTGCGAAAATCAATTACCATTCTATAACCTGTAACAATTCTTTGAGGAATCAATTCATTCTTATCATTAGGAACAATAGTAATACCTCCCTTCTTAGGGACACAATGAAAGGGACTTACCCATTGACTATCAGCAATAGGATAAATTATAACTGCCTCCAAAAGCTTTAGTATTTCATTTCTTACCACTTCTTTCATCTTAGGATTTAACCGTCGTTGGTGATCAACAACTGGTTTAGCATATTTCTCCAATTTAATTTTGTGCTGACATAGAGTGGGACTAATGCCCCTAAGATCATCGAGAGTATATCCAATAGCAGCACTGTGCTTCTTTAGATTTTTCAATAATTTCTTTTCTTCGTGCTCTGAAAGGTTAGCACTAATAATAACAGGATATATCTTCTTTTCATCAAGATAAGCATATTTTGGAGTATCAGGTAATTGTTTAAGCTCAAAAACAGGATCACCCTTGGGTGGAGGAGGATCCCCAAGGATTTCAATACGAAAATTTTGTTTCAAAATAGGTCCTTGATTAAAGAATACCTCATCTATTTCCCTTCTTTCATTCACAAACATATCATTTTCATGGTCTAGCAAATATTGTTCTAAAGGATCTTTAGGAGGAACGACAATAGAAGTAAGACCAATAATTTCATCCTTACTAGGCAATTCTTTATCATGGGGTTGTCTATGAAATTTAGAGAAATTAAAATCATGAGACATATCCCCTAAACCAACAGTAACAATGTCTTTCTCGCAGTCTATCTTAGCATTAATAGTATTCAAGAAAGGTCTACCAAATATAATGGGGCAAAAATTATCTTGTGGGGAAGCAAGAACAAGAAAATCAATAGGATATTTTATCTTCCCACAAAAGACATCAACATCTCTAATAATCCCAATTGGTTATATATTATCTCTTTTAGCAAGCTTAATAGTAACATCAATATCTCTATCTCAGTAGGTGCAATATCATTCATAATTTATTTATATAAGGTATAGCATATTGCACTCACACTAGCACCCACATCACATAAGCCATGATGACAATGATCTCCAATTTTAACAAAAACAACAGGCATGCCAACAACAGGTCTATGTTTATCTTTAATATCAGGTTTAGCAATCCTAGCAGCTTCATCATAGAAATAAATAACATGCCCATCAATATTATCAACCAAGAGATTTTTAACCATAGAAATACTAGGTTCTACTTTAATTTTCTTAAAGGGTGTAGTTGTTTTAGTATAACTCTTACGAACCAAAGTTGAAGCTTTAACATGATCCTTTATTCTAACAGGGAAAGGTGGTTTCTCAATATAAGTAGTAGGAACAATAGGATCGACATTATAAGTAATAGTTTCTTCTTCAACTTTAATAGGTTATACTACTTTAACTTCAATGGGAGGATGATATGTAAACATTTTCTCCTTAGGGAGATCAACATGAGTAGCAAAATATTCACAGAAAGAAGCTACTATCTCAGAGTCAAGTCCATATTTAGTGCTAAAATCATGAAAAGCATCGGTATCCATAAAAGAATTAACACAATCAAACTTAAGGTTTATACCTGACTCTTTACCTTCGTCGAGTTCCCAATCTTCAGAGTTGTGTTTAATTCTTTCCAATAAATACCATTTGAATCCAATATCCTTCTTCATATAGGAACCAGTACAAGAAGTATCGAGCATGGATCGATCATTATGAGAAAGTCAGGCATAATTTTTTTGAATAATAATTTCTCTAGAAAGCTCATGATTGGGGCATGAATATAACATTGATTTAAGCCTCCCCCAACCTTGATCGGTACTTTCTCCTTCACGAGGCCAAAAATTGTATATATAATTCCGATCACGATGAACCAGATGAATATGATAAAACTTCTGATGAAATTCCAATTTCAATCGGTTGTAGTTCCATGATCCAATATCATCCAATAGCCTACACGATGTAAATGATTTTCCCTTCAAAGATAAAGGGAAGACCTTCTTATTTACAACATCCTCGGGCATACCTGCAAGCTTAAATAATCCACAAACTTCATCCACATAGATTTGCTGCATATTGGGATGTAATGTTCCATCTCCCGTATAAGGATTAGCTAGCAGTTTCTCTATCATACCCGAAGGAATTTCATAATAAATATTTTCAGTAGGTGGAGTAGGTTGAGGAGTAGCTATTTATGGTTTCGGTCGAGGTGAAGAAACTCCAAAGAAACCCCTCAAAGGATTATTTTCCATAGTAACAAGTGACAGTAAATTTCAGCACACTATATAAATGTTTCCTTACCAAATTCCACTTACCAAAGGTGCTTCACTCCTCGACAATGGCACCAAAAAAGAGTCTTGATGACCCACAATTAAGTAAGAGTATCGAACCCAACGAGGAGCAGAAGGAAATGACAAGTGGTTTTTAGCAAGGTATTCTCTGCAAGCACTAAACTATCGATAACATATAGTTTTGTGATAAGACAAATCGTAACGGGTAACAATTAAATAAAGTAACTAAGGTGCAGCATGGTGGCCCAATCCTTTTTGTAGCAAAGGACAAGCCTGGACAAACTCTTATATAAAATAAAGCGCTCCCGAGGACACATGCGAATTACTATCAAGCTAGTTTTCATCATGCTCGTATGATTCGCGTTCGTTACTTTGATAATTTGATATGTGGGTGGACTGGTGCTTGGGTGCTGCCCTTTCTTGGACAAGCCTCCCACTTATGATTAACCCCTCTCGCAATGTAGCGACCAGACCTCAGACGGTCAAGTCTTTGTGCTTAAGTGTCATGCCTGGATCGGTATTGCTGATACCCACAGTACCCGAGGATTTATGGCAGAGTTTAATCACACACTTATTACATCTAGTGTCTCAAAAAGAGTACTTATTACAATCATATGGCCGAAGGCCATCTAAATAAGATAACTGCGGAAGCATCGAAGATAAATGAGTCCATCCAACTCCATGGCAAAACTGAGTGCACGACAACGACCTAGCGCACCTTACTCTTCGTCTGAAAATTCTGCAACATGATACATTGCAGCCGTGTAGGTCAGCACATGGAATATGCTAGCAAGATAACACTATAGAGAAATGAATAGAATAACAACTATCACTACATGCATATATGGCTGTTGGAGGCTCTATGGTTATCATTTGCGTAAAGCTAGTTTTTCCCTACAACAAAGGAATATATTTTATTTAACTACATAGTTTTTTGAAATTATTGAGAAGGTAACCCCAACTCAATCCCAAAATTAAGAATTCATAATCCGACAAATTAATTAAGTAGAGTGATGAGATCAACATAATAATTCAAGCACCAGATACTCAAGATGTCCATAATCGGGGACACGGCTAACCATGATTAGTTTAGACACTCTACAGACGTTTGCGCACTTTTCCCCACAAGACTCGATCTCCTCCATTGAATTTCTTGCACTACATGATGTTTGAGAAACGGATGACCGAGACACAGTCTTTCAGAAGCATTAACTCTTTACTATGGGTAGACAGTACCACCTACATCCCCTACATCTGCTAGCCTACCACTGAAAGAGGTCACACAACATACTCAACTATGCCAAAGCCCATAATGGCTTGTGGCTGCACTCGGAAGTTTCCAGCATGAATAACATTATGATCCCTTTGAGCCTGGGTGGCAAACCATAGGATGATCACACGGGTTCCCCGGGATCTCCTTGGACAACACTGGTATATCCCTAGGTGTCGGGACCCCAATCCTAAGTCACACCGATCTAGCATGTAACACTTCATATCACTTTGCGGCCTCACGCACGGTATTCCCACGGGTGCCACCTTACCTGGCCCGGGACCGTTTGCTCCTTTTGGCTCACGTATATGATAGTGTCACTAGTATCCATATGACAGAGAACCCGGGCCGACATGACTAGTCATGAACCCAAAGTAGCACTAACTTACAGGGAAAGGCATACATGAATCAACCCCGAGCATGTCGGTCAACCACGTATGAATCCGGGTTGTAGCACTGGGCTAATAGGACTCCGAGATGTCACCGCGTGACATTTCCCTGAAGGGACAGACACAGGAACGAAGTGAATCACATGCCGGCCAGTCAAGTGTTCTGGAGCAGTAGTGCTGGGCTAGCAGGACTCCGGTGAACCGGGCTGTAGCGGACTACTATGGCTCATGGAAGCACAAGACTACATTTCCCCATAAGAGAGGCTACCAGAGGTAAACTGAAAGTGCGTCATATCGACTAGAGGGGGGTGAATAGGCGATTTTTATGAAAGTCTTCAAAACGTGGAAGTTTCGAAGACAAACGACAGAAATAAACCTATTACCATGCAGCGGAATGTAGACTACACTATGCAAACCATAGTCAAGTATTCAATGAAGTGAAAGCACAGTGACTAATAGCAGCTAGGTAGTATGGATCAGGTAGGAAGATATTATGAAGCCAAACAGAACACGCAGTCACTCAGTGAAGACAAAAGATAGTGCAATCATACAATGACTTCACAAGGACGAACAGTAAGTAAAGGGAAGGGAAGGATGAAACCAGTGACTCATTCAAGACAATGATTTGTTGGACCAGTTCCAGTTGCTGTGACAACTGTACGTCTGGTTAGGGCGGCTAGGTATTTAAACCTGAGGACACACAGTCCCGGACACCCAGTCCTGAACACGCAGCTCGGGACACCCAGTCCACACCGTATTCCCCTTGAGCTAAGGTCACACAGACCTCGCCCAATCACTCTGGTAAGTCTTCAAGGTAGACTCCCAAACCTTCACAGACTTCGTTCACCGACGATCCATAATGTCTCTTGGATGCTCAGAACGCGACGCCTAACCAGCTGGAGGATTCACAGTCCTCAAGTGTAATAAGTCTTCAGATCACACAGACAAGAAGACTTAAGTGATGCCTAACACTCTTTGGCTCTGGGTGGTTAGGGCTTGATCCTCGCAAGGAATTCTCTCTCAAAGGCTTCGAGGTGGGTTGCTCTCAAACGACAAAATCGTACTCTAACTCTGAGCAACAAACCGTTTATGGTTGTAGGGGGTGGGCTATTTACAGCCACTTGGCAACCCGACCTGATTTGTCCGAAATGACCCTGGGTCACTAAGGAACTGACACATGTTCCAACGGTCAGATTTCAAACTCACACGGCAACTTTACTTGGGCTACAAGCAAAGCTGACTTGTCCGACTCTGGACAAGATTCGCTCTCATCGTCTTCACTCGAAGACATAGGTTTTGGTTAAGCATCACTTCAGTCATTCTGACTGGTTCTCTTGGACCCCACTTAACAGTATGGTGGTTGCTATGACTCAACAAAGAAGAAACAAAACTACGAAAGATCTAAGTCTTCGAGCTCCATAGGCTTCATGCGATGTCTTCTCTTGTCATAGTCTTCAATGAGAATATCTTCATAAACCACCTTTGACATCAATGTCTTCATACATTTTTAGGGGTCATCTCTGGTAGGAAAACCGAATCAATGAGGGACTTCTACCTGTGTTATCCTGCAATTCTCACAAACACATTAGTCCCTCAACTAAGTTTGTCGTCAATACTCCAAAACCAACTAGGGGTGGCACTAGATGCACTTACAATCTCCCCCTTTTTTGTGATTGATGACAAACTAGTTGAAGTTTTCAACGAGGAATATAATATGTGAAATTGTAAGAGGATAGGGAATTGTTTTCATAAGCTGTGAGGGCTCCCCCTGAAGATGTGCATATAAGTAATTTGCTTTTGGAATGCAAATGCACATGGCAGGTTGTGCTTGTGGAGATCCTCTTCAACTTATGATGACAATCCACTATGCATGTGAAGGTATGTGAAGATAATGACATGCATAATGGAAAATGGACGTCTGCAAAATGATCTAAGTGCGGAATTTATCGTCGCACATGCGGAATTTATCATCGCATCACAAAGTGGCAAATAAGTAGCAGACGACCATCGAGTTTAAGTGTTACAACTCAAAGAACCAAATGTATCAAAACAAGAGTTGTAAATACGAAGCAAAATATAAAGCAATCGCCCATATGGACCCGTTTGAAGACTATCAAACTCATATGCTTCTCCCCCTTTTGTCAGTAAGGACCAAAAAGGTTTGAAGACATAGAGCATCTACTCGTTCCCATGAAGAGTAGGTGAAGCAGCAGGGTCGTCGGTGGTGTTCGGCGGTGCAGAAGAACTTGGAGCAGTGTCGAAGCGTGCTGAAGGAGGTGGCGGTGAAGTAGCATCGTCTTCATCCTCGATCACTCTGGCATTCACAGTTGCAGCAGAGGAAGAGAACTCAGAGTCTTCAAGAGATGGAGTTCGTCGTAGCACTTCCCTTCAAGGAGGTGTGGAGTCAAACTTCAAGCGTTCAGAGAAGCCATCCTCTTGAAGATCATCTTTAGAGCACATCAGCGTCAGCCCTTTCCATGTGCGTCGAGAGGTTTCATGGGCAACAAAGGCATTCTTGGTGGCAAGATTGCGAATGCGGTTGACATCCACCAAGAGGCTTTGCATTTGGCGCTTCAGCCAGTCATGATGCCTATCCTGTTTCTGATGAAGAGCCACCAGAAGCTCTCGGTCATTGAGAACACGAGTGCGCTTCTTGGGTCGTTGGGAAATTGTGCTATCGGTGGCTTCAGTAAGAGCAGGATGTGGTGCACGTGTAGTTCCAGCCAAAGGATACACACGAGTGACTGCTTCAACTCCTTCAATGTTCTGAGAAAAACTTTGATGCTCCGCATTCTGAAGACATAGAGGTTCCTTGGCAGGCTCAGGAAAAATGGCTTCAACGGACATATCCACATCAGGCAGAAAGATCCGATGATTGCAAGCAGATGGCTGATATGATATAGTGAAGTGGAGTTTGATCAACCGCATTATCCATGGAGCGTAGAACTTCAAGCCAAAAAGATCAGAGCCTGATGGAGCAAGTTGGCGGATGAAGAAGTCTTGTGCATTGAAGCATTTGCCATGAAGAATATAGAAGACCAAAGTCTTCCTTGCACCTTCCAGCTTGGCATGTGGAGAATGTCCTTTGATGGGCCAGAGAGTTCGCCTTGTGATGTGATAAATAGTTCTTGGCAGATACTCAAGGTCTTCAACAAAGAACTCCTTGGGATATGCAGCATCTTGGGGCAATGGCTTCATCATACTGAGCATATGACTCATGTTAGGTTCATGCTTTTGAAAGATGCTCTCCACAGCTTCACTGTGAAGCTGACAGCCATGTTCGTAGAGATCACCAGGAGTGGGGAGACTAGTGAGCTCAATGATATCAAAGGCTTTGGCTTCGTGATGAACATTTCCTGTCATCCACTCCAGGACCCAAGTCTTCGGATCTTTGTTGTACCCACGGATGTGAAGTGTGGCATAGAATTGGAGCAGCAACTCTTCATTCTAGTGCTCTTGGTCTGTGAAAAACGGCAGCAATCCAACCTCTTTGAAGCAATCCAGAGCTTCTTCCAGACAGGGCAGACCAGCTATTACTTCAATGTCAAGACGCTTATGTGGGAAGATGCGACCTTGATTGTATAGAATGCAGGAGTAATAGCTTCGCTGAGGGTAGCTCCAGAACAGATCAGAAGATATTCTTTCCCTTGAGTAGGGGTTCCTGGAGCTATTGAAGAAAGTGTTGTCTGCTTTGAAGCCATTGACATTGAAGGATCCAGGTGCTGATGTAGGACCTGGAAACCTGGGCAATCTTGGGATTGGCTTCTGTACCTGAGGCCTGTGCTCAACATGATAGTCAAACTGAGGACTAGCAGCAGGCGCAGGAACAGAAGCAGTTGCATCAGTGGCTTCGCTGACTTCTGGTGCTTGGGTTGGTGAAGGCTCCACATTGGCTTCAGTCATAACAGCGTCAATGGCGTCGGTGGCAGCCTCAAGATTCTCAACCTCCACTTGATGAGCTGGAGGGTCGGTCACAGTCACGTTCTCCTCGAGAATAGCTTCTTGGTGAGACGGGGGTGTAGCAGTGCTTGGGGTTTCTTCTTCATCGGCTGATGCAGCCGGAATGTCTTCAGTAGCTTTAGCTTCAGACTCAGAGACTGGAGGCCTTGGTCCTTTGCGAAGCCTGCGTAACGCTGGCGACGCCTGTGGAGTTGGAGTTGGCTGGGCCTCAAAGTCTTCTTCCTCTTGTGCTTGTGGGCGATCAGCCCATGATGCATCCTGAGCAATTGGCGTCAAAGGACGACCAATGCTGATGAGCTCGCTGTGCGTTAGCACAGGCGATGATACCTGTTGGTGCTCGAGCTGAGGAAGAACTGCATCATCTTCAACATGGTCATGGGGACCAATGTCTTCAGCAGACGAGATCAGCTGCTGGAAAGTCTTCAGCTTCATGAGCCTCTGTGAAAGCAGGCTCATGGATAGTCAGTTGGCGCTCCTGAGGTTCAGCGTCAGGGTGAACCATGGAGATGGGTTCAACAATCAAGGGCTCTGTGGGAGCAGCCCGTTCCTTCTTGGTCTTCCACTTCTTCTTAGAGGGAGCAGTAGCAGAGGCTTCAGGATGTTTCCTCTTTCTGGCTTCAGCCTCAGCAGTCCTCGTCTTCTTCAGCTCTGAAGCGGTTGACCGGGCCTTTGGCTTCGAGCCAGTCATGCTAGTTGGGAAGACAATGGGATCTGCTTCCGGCCTTGGTGCGTCGGGTTCGGCCATAGAGGGCTTCTTCTTCTTCTTTGCAGGCATCCTAGGGTCGATGCCAGGACGCCCAAGGGCCTTGCGCTTCTCAGCCTCATTGTAGGCTTGCACACATTTGTCAGCCAGGCTCTTCATGCGCTCATGAGAACCCTGACCTTTTGCACGTTTCTTGAGAAAGGCTTCTTTGAGCTCATGCAGCATAATCTTGAAGTTTTTCACCTCTTGCACGCTGAGCTTGGCCATATGCTTCTTGAACTGAGCTTTTTCATAGTCAATCTTTTGCTTCAGTTCAACAATGCGTTGGGCGATAGCTAATTCTGAAGCAATGGCGCCATGGAAGGCGACACTAAGACCAATGGGAAGTTGCAGATCTTCGAAGCTGAGGTTGGGCATGTCAAACCACTCATCAATGAAGTTGTGGATGATTGCCACGTCAAAGAGAGGCAGATCATTGAAGATTTCTGCTTCTTCTTTGCTCTTGATCAGTTGCTCAAGAGCGTCATCTACAAGATCATCATCACTGGACAGATCAATGGCATCGTTGCGCAGGATAGCAGCAGCTGTCAGTTCTTGGCCAGTGTGTGGCAGAGGCATCTTGACCTTCTGGGGCTTGGAGATGCGTGACAAATCTTCAGACTGCACACTGTCTTCAGGAGGTGCAGTGGCCAGTGGCTTCACCCGTGAGATTTTTGGTGCAGAGGCAGGCTTTGAAGCTTTTGGCTGCTTCTGTTTCTTTGGCTTTAGTGCTGCAGGCGCTTCATCTGATTCAGCGTCATCTGCAGGCTCATTCACGGCAGTCCCTTGAACCACGATATGGGTGATGAGACCTTCAAGGTTGTAGAAAGGACCGATGACATTGGGTTCTGCATCGCGTGTGCCGTCATCCCGGGGAGCAAAAGGACCAGGGTTGAAGTCTAGTCCCAATGACTTCTTGTTTTCCTTGGCCGATGCCTTTGCATGCTGGAAGTTGCGCTTGAAGAGATTGTCGTCACGACACCATAGCAATGATGATGGGTCGGCATCTTCAGGCTGAGGTCCACGGACCATACACAGATAGAAACCCTGAGCAATAGCTTCAGCTTTGTTCTTGGGTGGAAGGCCTCAGAAGAGAATATCACCCCAAGGACTTTTGATAGCACTCTTCTCAGCATATTCCTTGGTCACGAATCTGTATTTGTACCACTGTTCTGCCCAATATCTTCGAATCCACTGGATTCGGGTCTTGCGCTAATTATAATCCTCTTCAGGATCTGTCTTGTAAAGTTCTGAGAGGTCATCAGGCAAATCTCTTGATCTTCCTTGCAGATTTCTCTGAAGCCATGAACTTTAAACTGAAAGGCTTCAATATGTTCAAAGGCTTCAAAGGCTTTTGCTTGTTGGACAAAAAGGAACTGGCTTCAGGAGAATTTATATGATGCTGTAAGAATTTTGCAAATGAATGCAGACTATGAGAACCAAGGGATTCTCCCACGGACATGTACCTGTGATGGCATTAAGGTGCGAGGGAAGGGGAAGAGGTCATATGCATTCTCAGAAGATTTTGAAGATAAATCAGTTTAGAAGACATTGACCTCATCGTGCGAAGACATTCACTCATAGATAAGGAGCTGGTTCCAGATTTGTACAAATCCAGAGATCAGTACAAGTGAGGAATCTAACTACTTTGTGAAGCATAAGTGAATATACTAGCATGTTATGAGATGCAGAATGAAAGAGATCCAACTTGTGTGAATAGAAACTGCTTGTGATAGAAAGTGACGAAGCTATAGGATCAAAGGGGCCGTAAAAAGGAAGTTTTATTTACCACACGAAGAACTGCTAGACGGAGTGGAAGAGGAGGCCGAGCAGTTCGATCGTCCGTGCCCTAACTTGGCGACGGAGAACACCTACGGCGACGGCAGAGAAGACGATGTCTGCGGTCGGCGTGAAGATGGCATCGGAGAGGTTGCGGCAGCGAAGCGCTTCGTCACCGGCGTCGTCAAGAGCTAGCGGTGGCGCTAGGGTTCATGCGAGAGTGGAAGAAGAGATAATGACTGTGGTGAGGCGTGTATTTATAGGGACAGGGGCGGCTCAGTGTTATTACACAGGTGCCCCTGGCGATTCACATCTGAGGAACACGTGGCCATCATGCAGCATATCGGGGGTTGTTCCACGTCCCACGCATGCCTGGATTGTCGGGTGGTCGTTCCCACTTCTCCGGGTTTCAGGTGAAGGAATGAGCATTGAAAACGGACTTAATGTTTGTCTCTGTATTTTCTGCTGACAAGGACGCAGAGAAGACATTCGACAGTTTCAATAGAATGCATATGATTTGGAGAGATAAAGTTTGAGATAGAAAGCATAGAGAAGTTATGGTCCGAGTACATTCACTTAGTTCAAAAGATTCAACAAGAAGACATAGCTATAAGTGAATGCTGTAGAGGACAGAACACTAGTATATATCTATAATCAACATAGCGAAGATAATCATGAAAACATGTTGAGATTGAAGCCAAACCAAATGTGAAGACATAGCAAATGTAACGCCATGAGTGAAACACTTCAAACAGAACCTTTGGTGGTGGCGTTACCCATCGTATATGAAGTATTAGACCCAGACACGGCGCACAATTATCGTGGCGCTCCGTAGTCAAATTCCACATTAATGTATTCACACTTAGAATGTATCTATTCATTGATTGAAGATATACTTTACTTCGTGCATTGCACATCTAAGTCATCAATATGCATAAGTGTTTGGATATGTGCCTGATCACAGGACATTTGAGGATTCCAAGATATTTAGCTCACACCGTAACTTGCAAAATCTCTTCTCATCCAAGGGCTTGATGAAGATATCTGCCAATTGCTCTTCAGTGTTGACGTGTATGATATCAATGTCTTCCTTCACAACATGATCTCTGAGAAAGTGATGACGAATTTCAATGTGCTTTGTCTTCGAGTGCTGAATTGGGTTGTTGGCAATCTTGATGGCGCTTTCGTTGTCGCAATAGAGTGGCACTTGCTTCAGATGAATGCCATAGTCCTTGAGTGTTTGCTTCATCCACAGAAGCTGAGCGCAGCAAGATCCAGCAGCAATGTATTCAGATTCAGCAGTGGAGAGAGATACACAGTTCTGCTTCTTTGAAGACCAACATACAAGTGATCGTCCCAGAAAATGACATGTGCCTGATGTAGACTTGCGATCCACCTTGCCACCAGCATAATCAGCATCCGAGAATCCAACCAGATCAAACTCTGAGCCCTCTGGATACCATAATCCTAGAGTTGGGGTGTGAGCCAAATATCGAAGAATTCGCTTCACAGCTAAGTGATGCGACTCCTTTGGTGCCGCTTGGAATCGAGCACACATGCAAACACTAAGCATAATATCTGGCCTAGATGCACATAGATAAAGTAAAGAACCAGTCATGGAGCGATATACCTTTTGATCGAACTCTTTACCATTGTCATCGGGACCCAGATGATGTTTGGCTGGCATTGGCGTCGTGAAGCCTTTGCAGTCTTGCATACCGAACTTCTTCAGGCAATCTTTGAGATACTTCTCTTGAGATATGAAGATGTTGTTGCGTTGCTGTCGTATTTGAAGACCGAGGAAGAACTTTAGCTCTCCCATCATGGACATCTGATATTGCTCTTGCATCATATATCCAAACTCTTCACTGTACTTCTGATTGGTGCAGCCGAAGATAATGTCATCCACATATATTTGGCACACAAATAGTTCACCATCATATGTCTTCTGAAGAGAGTGGGGTCGAGGGAACCAGGTATGAAGCCTTTGCTCTTTAGGAAGTATTTGAGTGTGTCATACCAAGCCCGAGGGGCTTGTTTGAGGCCATACAGTGCCTTGTTAAGCTTGTATACCATGTCAGGATGTTTTGGATCTTCAAAGCCAGGTGGTTGTGCAACATACACTTCTTCTTCAATCTTGCCATTGAGAAAGGCGCTCTTCACATCCATTTGATATAGAAGTATGTTATGATGATTTGCATAGGCCAGCAGTATGGGTATGGCTTCAAGTCGAGCCACATGAGCAAATGTTTCATCGAAGTCAATCCCTTCCACTTGAGTATATCCTTGAGCAACGAGATGAGCTTTGTTTCTAACAACTTGACCATGCTCATCTTGCTTGTTGCGGTATATCCATTTGGTGCATATTATATTGTGCTTCCGAGGATCAGGACGCTTAACCAGTTCCCATACATTATTCAGCTCAGACTGTTGAAGCTCTTCTTGCATAGCTTCAATCCATTCAGGTTCCATGAAGGCTTCTTCAACTTTCTTGGGTTCTGTTATTGAGACGAATGGGAAGTGCCCACAGAAATTTGCTAGCTGTGTTGCCCTTGAACGAGTGAGCAGACCGGGTGCATTGATGCTGTCAATTATTCTCTCAATCTGCACTTCATTGGCAACACGAGGATGTACAGGGCGAAGATTTTGCTCTTGCTGACCATTGTCATTGTTAGAGGGATTGTCTTCAGGCTGAGCATTGTCTTCAGGTTGATTCAGTGCGGAGATGATAAGTTCCTCTTCAGGTTGAGCTTCAGAGGGTATGATTTCTCCAGTTCCCATTAGTTTGATTGATTCACTGGATGGAACTTCATCTAGCATATTTGGCAGGTGCTCTCTTTGTGAACCGTTAGTCTCATCGAACCGCACATCCACTGTTTCAACCACTTTATAATGAAAGAGATTGAAGACTCTGTAGGAGTGCGAATCCTTTCCATATCCAAGCATAAAACCCTCATGTGCTTTTGGTGCAAATTTTGTAGTGTGATGTGGATCCTTGATCCAGCACCTGGCTCCAAATACTCTGAAGTAACTGACATTTGGCTTCTTGCCAGTAAGGAGCTCATAAGATGTCTTGTTCAGAAGCTTGTGAAGATAAACACGATTGATTGTATGGCATGCAGTATCAATGGCTTCAGGCCAGAATTTTCTTGGAGTCTTGTATTCATCAGCATCGTTCGGGCCATCTCAATGAGTGTTCTGTTCTTGCGTTCGACGACGCCATTCTGCTGTGGCGTGTACGGGGCTGAGAATTCATGTGTGATGCCCAAAGTATCAAGATATGTATCAAGGCTAGTGTTCTTGAATTCAGCGCCATTGTCACTTCTGATGTGCTTTATCTTGGCGCCATAGTTGTTCATTGCTCTATTGGCGAAGCGTCTGAAGACATTCTGCACTTCAGTCTTGTAGAGGATTATGTGCACCCAAGTATATCTAGAATAATCATCAACAATGACAAATCCATAGAGACAAGCAGTAGTAGTAAGAGTTGAATAATGAGTGGGACCGAAAAGATCCATGTGGAGCAGTTCGAAGGGTCGAGTAGTTGTCATGATTGTCTTCGAGGGATGTTTGGCCCTCGTCATCTTTCCTGCTTCACAGGAACCGCATAAGTGATCTTTCTTGAACTTGACACCCTCGATGCCTATGACATGCTTCTTCTTTGAAAGGGTGTGGAGGTTCCTCATGCTAGCATGCCCTAGCCTCCGATGCCACAGCCAGCATTCTGAAGCTTTTGCTAGAAGACATACGGCAAGCTGTGAATCTGCTGAGAAATCTACCACGTACAAATCATCTTTCCGATACCCTTCAAACACTAGAGACTTGTTAGATTCCATTAGAACAAGGCAGCGATATTTTCCAAACATTACGATCATGTTCAAATCACAAAGCATTGAGACAGACATTAAGTTGAAGTCGAGGGATTCAACAAGCATGACTTTATCCATGTGTTGATCCTTTTAGATTGCAACTCTACCTAGACCCAATACCTTACTTTTACCAGTGTCAGCAAATGTGATGTGACTCTTGTTGGATGGACGTAAGGTTGAGTCCATTAGAAGGCTTCTTTTGCCAGTCATGTGATTGGTACACCCACTATCAATAATCCATTCTGAAGACGCTGGTGTCGTACCCTACAGTGCAGTTAGGGGGATAGGCTTCACGAAGAGAATTGTGAAGCAAAAACATTTGACGAACGAGTGGGTTATGGAAGCTTAGATCCAGATTAGGACTGATAGGGAGAGTAGCAAGCGATTCAGGAACGAAGTACATAATAAGACCATTCGGGCATTTGATCTTGCGCCCTACAAGATGTTTAAGGTCCCCAGCAATAGCGTTAGACGATTTTGGTTTTCTGCTGGACACCCTTCCCTGCAAAAGAGAGTTAAGCTTTCTTATCCACCCACATCTTCAAGGGTGGCTTAGAAGCAATAAGTCTAAGTGCAGCATCTGAGAACTTTGGCTTTGGAGCCCTAGCAAACAGTCTTGCAGGCGGACAATAGTACTCATAAGAATAAGCAAAATAGTTCTTGGTCTTATGAACATGGCGGTTTGATGAACCGCGCTCATATTCATAGGCCTGAGTATGGTTTCCCTGCAAAACATTTGCGTTAGTGCGACTCAGGTGAGTCCTCTGTCTATATGAAGCCTTTGGACCGTATGAAGCCTGTGGTCTGGGGTTTATCTTCTTCACCTGTGGTGTCATGATGAAATTCACAGGAAGATTCTCCAAACACTTTTTCATCACCCAGATCATCTTCATAGGCGGTCCATTCCTGCAGTTAGTACCAATGTACCTGGCAAACACATCACCATTCTGATTCTTAAACAGTTTATAGTTTGCATCAAAGGATTCATCAATGACAATGGGGTTAGCACAAGTGAAGCCAGATAGAGTGGATGGATCTGCTGAAAGTTCCTTTGCAGCAACCCACGTGGTTTTGGGGTACTGCTCAGGCTTCCAGTAAGATCCATCAGCATTCATTTTCCTTACGAACCCAACACCCTCTTTCCTCGGGTTTCGGTTCAGGATCTGCTTTTGAGGACATCACATAGTGTCTGATGCCCTTTAAGACTTTTGTACATCCCTGTTTCAAGCAATGTCTTCAACCTAGCATTCTCATCAGCAATAGCGGTGGTATCCTCAGCAGAGGGGTTAGTTCCCACATCAACAATTGAAGATATTGCAACAGTAGCAGCAGTAGAACATTCAGCAACAAAAGTAGCATTATCACGCTCAATGCATTTAAGACATGGTGGTTCAAATCCTTCCTAAGCGGAACTGATCTGTTCGGCGCGAAGTGACTCATTTTCCTTTTGAAGATCTTCATGAGCCGCTCTCAATTTCTCAAGATCTTGCTTCCTTTGAAGATAATCATAGGAAAGCTTTTCATGAGTTGTTTAGAGCATTTCATGACGACTTTCAAGTTCCTCATACTTAATGTGAAGATTTTTTATGTCTTCAATTAAGGACTCAGATCGAGTCATTTCAGCGCCTAACAGATCATCACTTTTGTCTAATAGTTTTTGAATATGTTCCATAGCTTTCTGTTGTTCAGTTGCAATTTTAGCAAGTGTTTTGTAGCTGGGTATTGAACCACAATCATAGTCATCTTCACTAGATGTTTGATAGTGAGTAGTGCGTGTGTTTACCTTGGCACCACGTGCCATGAAGTAGTAGGTGGGAGCAGAGTAGTCCTTGTCATTTGCATCGGTGTCAGTGATGAAGTCATTGTCTTCAGTGTTGAAGATGGACTTGGCAACGTATGCTGTAGCCAGACTTGCAACGCCAGAATCGGACTCCTCCTCAGACTCCACCTCCGCCTCCTCAGAAGCGGACTCCTCCTCTGAATCCATTTCCTTGCCAACGAATGCACGTGCCTTGCCAGATGAGCTCTTCTTGTGTGATAAAGACTTTGAGGAAGACTTGGACGAAGACTTTGAGTATTTCTTCTTCTTCTTGTCGTCAGAGTCATATTCCTTGCTCTTCTTCTTCTTTTTGTTCTCATTGTCCCACTGCAGACACTCAGAGATGAAGTGGCCAGGTTTCTTGCACTTGTGACATGTTTTCTTCTTGTAGTCATGAGCATAAGCTTCATCATTCCTTGAGCTTGATCATGAAGACTTTCTGAAACCTTTCTTCTTGGTGAATTTTTGGAACTTCTTCACAAGCATAGCAAGTTCCCTTCCAATGTCTTCAGGATCATCAGAACTGCTATCAGATTCTTCTTCAGATGAGGAGACAGCTTTTGCCTTCAAGGCACGAGTTCGCCCATAGTTTGGACCATAGATATCTCTTTTCTCAGAAAGCTAAAACTCATGTGTGTTGAGCCTCTCAAGTATGTCAGACGGATCGTGTGTCTTGAAATCAGGACGTTCTTGAATCATCAGGGCTAGGGTGTCAAACGAACTGTCAAGTGATCTCAGTAGTGTCTTGACGACTTCATGCTTGGTGATCTCAGTAGCGTCGAGGGCTTGAAGCTCATTTGTGATGTTAGTGAGTCGATCAAACATGAGCTGGACATTCTCATTGTCAATTATCTTGAATCGGTTGAAGAGGTTGTGAAGAACGCCGATTCTCTGATCTCTCTGGGTTGAGACGCCTTCATTGACCTTTGAGAGCAAGTCCCAGACTAGCTTAGATGTTTCCAAAGCACTCACGCGGCCATACTGTCCTTTGGTCAGATGACCACAGATGATATTCTTGGCAGTAGAGTCCAGTTGAACGAACTTCTTGACGTCAGCAGCAGTGACACCTTCTCCAGCCTTGGGAATGTCGTTCTTGACGACATACCATAGGTCGACGTCAATGGCTTCAAGATGCATGCGCATCTTATTCTTCCACTAGGGATATTCAGTTCCATCGAAGACGGGGCACGCAACGGAGACTTTAATTATCCCTGCAGTCGACATAGCTAAAACTCCAGGTGGTTAAACCGAATCACACAGAACAAGGGAGTACCTTGCTATGATACCAATTGAAAGTGCGTTATATCGACTAGAGGGGGGGTGAATAGGCGATTTTTATGAAAGTCTTCAAAACGTGGAAGTTTCGAAGACAAACGATAGAAATAAACCTATTACCATGCAGCGGAAGGTAGACTACACTATGCAAACCATAGTCAAGTATTCAATGAAGTGAAAGCAAAGTGACTAATAGTAGCTAGGTAGTATGGATCAGGTAGGAAGATATTATGAGGCCAAACAGAACACGCAGTCACTCAGTGAAGACAAAAGATAGTGCAATAATACAATGACTTCACAAGGACCAACAGTAAGTAAAGGGAAGGGAAGGATGAAACCAGTGACTCGTTGAAGACAATGATTTGGTGGACCAGTTCCAGTTGCTGTGACAACTGTACATTTGGTTAGGGCGGCTAGGTATTTAAACCTGAGGACACACAGTCCCGGACACCCAGTCCTGAACACGCAGCTCAGGACACCCAGTCCTCACCGTATTCCCCTTGAGCTAAGTCTTCAAGGTAGACTCCCAAACCTTCATAGACTTCGTTCACCGGCGATCCACAATGTCTCTTGGATGCTCAGAACGCAACGCCTAACCGGCTGGAGGATTCATAGTCCTCAAGTGTAATAAGTCTTCATATCACACAGACAAGAAGACTTAAGTGATGCCTAACACTCTTTGGCTCTGGGTGGTTAGGGCTTTATCCTCGCAAGGAATTCTCTCTCAAAGGCTTCGAGGTGGGTTGCTCTCAAACGACAAAAGCCGTACTCTAACTCTGAGCAGCCAACTGTTTATGGTTGTTGGGGGTGGACTATTTATAGCCACTTGGCAACCCGACCTGATTTGTTCGAAATGACCCTGGGTCACTAAGGAACTGACACGTGTTCCAACGGTCAGATTTCAAACTCACACGGCAACTTTACTTGGGCTACAAGCAAAGCTGACTTGTCCGACTCTGGACAAGATTCGCTCTCATCGTCTTCACTCGAAGACATAGGTTTTGGTTAAGCATCACTTCAGTTATTCTGACTGGTTCTCTTGGACCCCACTTAACAGTACGGTGGTTCCTATGACTCAACAAAGAAGAAACAGAACTACGAAAGATCCACGTCTTCGAACTCCATAGGCTTCATGCGATGTCTTCTCTTGTCATAGTCTTCAATGAGAATATCTTCATAAACCACCTTTGACATCAATGTCTTCATACATTTTTAGGGGTCATATTTGGTAGGAAAACTGAATCAATGAGGGACGTCTACCTGTGTTATAATTCTCACAAACACATTAGTCCCTCAACTAAGTTTGTCGTCAATACTCCAAAACCAACTAGGGGTGGCACTAGATGCACTTACATAAACAACTAGGTTGTCGGATCTCACACATAGCAATACACGTTACACGTACGCATGACATGGAAGTATGTGTTGTACAACATGGCATCACAACATAACGCAAACTCATATAGATAAAGGGCTAGAAGAGCCACATAGCATTCAATACAAATAGGGGCCTCATGACCCATCATTCAGAGCATATAAGCAACGGAAGCATTACATGTCTGAGTACAGAAAACTACAAAAGGAAAAGACTAGGAAGCCTGAATAAACACGACCCTCCCAAGGGTACAAGATTGTAGCTGGGATACAAGCTACTCGTCGAAGTCACTAGTGTAACCAACTGCAAAACATAAATAAGAAAACGTGAGTACAAAGGTACTCAGCAAGTCTTACATCAGAACTATTTACATATGCAACATTATCAACCAAAGGGGGGTGGCGGAGTTTTAACAGCAGCAAGCCAGCTTTGACTCAGTGGCTAACCTATACTACGAGTATCAGAAACTTCTTTGAGGTAAGAAGACGCACACGAGTCCACATATTCACCATATCAACACTCCACTATGGATCCGTTCCCGTCTCCCTACGAGAAGGCCATCCATAGCACTCACGCTTATCTTGTGGATTTTAGAGTATCCATTTCAAGTTGTCTATGTACTACGTAAGTTCTCCAAGTTTCCATATCCGAGGAAAAACGGCTATTCGAATAGATAATATTGACCCTGCAGGGGTGTACTTCTTCACACACACTCTCGCCACTTATAGCCCTGTACACATCATGTACCTCGGCAACCTTCAAGCGGAAGCCAGGCGAGGGAGCCGACCATGACCTGACTAACCACACAAGTCTCTAGTCCAGGTTTATCGCCTATTCGGGTTCCATCCGCAAGGAGATCCGGCCGGGGTGTCGCTCACGGCCCCAAACAATGTGTGCAGGGTTCCCAAGCCCACCATCCGGGTGCCACTTGGTACACCATGCCACGGTGCCTAGTCTGTCCCAAGTCCGTCCCGTCGGACACCACCTGGTAGACAAGTAGCACTACCTACAAACGCAAGAAACTAGTTGCAACTCCTGGATAGAGATCAAGTGGATTAATAAGCCGAGAGGGGCCGGATAACCGGAACCCAATGTGTGGTAGTAACTAGACTTGGATAACATACACAGAACTCAGTGCTTAAGGACGGTTCCAATGAGACAACCCACCATGTACTCCTACATGGCCTCTCATCGCTACCTTTACCAAAATGTGTTCACACACTTAGCCTTTACCGGTAGGACATGTTCACCACTCTGATTCATTCCCGATGAATCAGACCTGACACAACTTAAGCATAGTTGGCATAAAGAAAACAAGCATGGATGAGCAGGCACATCAGGGCTCAAGCAACTCCTACTCATGCTAGTGGGTTTCAACTATTTACTGTGGCAATGACAGGTCATGCAGAGGAATGGGTTCAGCTACCGCAGCAGAAAGTAGTAGTTTGAATCGTTGTTGTCCTAATGCAGTATAAGGATCAGGAGCGAGAGAGTGGGATTTATCGAAATTCTCAAGGGGGGTTGCTTGCCTGATAGATCCACGAAGAAGCACTACTCCTCAGACAGGTACTCGGGACACCTTTCGGTAGAACCTATCAGGAAGGGACGGTGCCGGCAATCAATAAACAACCATATGCAACAATATGATGCATGAAGATGACATTTCAAAGATGCTATGATTTGCCCTAATGCATCTAGCATCAATTTGGTTGAAGTCCATATGAACCAAGGGTTCATATGCAAACCCCAAATTAAATATATAACATGCCATTATTATGTTTTCACTTATACAGCAAGTATAAGTTTGTTTTTCATGCATGAAACTGGCATAAATGGATTCCTTGCATTTTTCTGATGATTTTTCATATATAAATTATTTCATTCTGTGCTACGGTTTAATTTCTATGATTTTTAGAAGTTTTAACTATTTTCTGGAATTCTCTGAATTATTTAAAATCCAGAAAATCAATTACTGCGTCAGTGTGACGTCATAGAGGCGTCAGCAGGGCTGACCAGGTCAAACCTGACGTGTGGGGCCACATGTCAGTGACACTGGGGTTAACCCCGAGTCAAACCCGCACTGACCAGGGTTTGACTTGGCCCTGGGGCCCACTGTCAGTCTCAGGGGGGGGGGAATTAGAATGTGGGATTAGCGCTAATTAAGCTGCCACGTCAGCCTCGCCGGAGTTCGGCCGGCGACGACCAAACTGCGCGGCGGTGCTTCGCCAGAACGCGCTACAGGCGGCGGAAGAGCGCGCGGGGACTACCAATTGATAGCGCGCGCTCGACCGCATCCACCTGGGCATAGGGGAGGTCGCGGGGACGGCGGAGCTCGCCGGAGCAGGGCTCGCGGCGGCGGCCGGAGCTCGGCTATGCACGGGCGGGGTGCTGCAGCTCGAGGCGAGCGAACAGGTGGTGGGGGGGTTCTAGGCAGCACCTAAAGGGCAACAGGAGCCCGCCGGTGCAAATAGCAGGAGCGGAAGGCCTCAGGGGCACGGAGCTCGCCGGCCATGGCGGACGGCGGCTTCAGGTGCTCGTGGGGCAGTGGCTATGGGGTGAAAACGACGACATGGTTAAGGGGGGAAGGACCGGGAGCTCACGGGGATCACGCAGAGCAGGCCAGCGGGCTCGGGGAAGGCCCGGAGCGAGCGGAGCAACGAGGAGGATCTCCGGCGGCCGGCGATGGAAATGAAGACGATGGCATCGATGCAGAGCTTCCTGGGTCGCCTGGCTCATTGAGGACGTAGCAGGCGGCGAGGCGGAGCTCTGGGGCACGTCGGAGAGGCCAGGGGAAGGCAGTGGCCACGGTGGTGTTTGTCGGCGGCGACGGCAGCGCTCGGGTGCGTGCGAGAGAGAGGACAGAGGAGGGTGAGGAGCGAGAGGGAGTGAGAGGGGTCGGGGCTTGCGTGGACGGGGAAGCTGGCTGCAACTGGGCCTTTGGCCAGGTCGGTCTGAAAGATTTTTTTTAAAATAATTTCGCCCAAACAGAAAATTTAAAAATAAAATAAATAAAAATCCTAAAATCCCAAAAACAATTTTCACGGTCCTCCACTAATATTTAGGACAACGTGAACATTTTTCTGGGCTAAAATGCAATTTATAAAAATGCAAATTTTCCCTACTTTACTCGAATAAAAACTCAAATAAAGAAAATCAAATGAAATAGTTTTTTATTTAAAAATTAAATTTCCATTATTTCCTCTGTTTTGAAGAAGTCATATTATCTTCTCTCATTATTTTATTTATTTTGACATAATCGGAAAAATAATTTCAAATAAAAATCACTTTGATCCAATTTACCAATTTTGAAAAATTCAAAAATGTATTTTATGAAAACCTCCAACTCTCTCAAATGGTCCTTGAGCTTCTTAAGGTCTCTAGGATCAAAACGTCCAAACAAGACAAATTAAAAATGCAAATAGCATGGATGCAAATGATGATCTAATGATTAACATCCAAATTGAAAATTGGGATGTTATAAACCTACCCCCTTAAGATGAATATCGCCCTTGAGATTCGGGTTGGCTAGCAAATAGGTGTGGGTGGTCTTTCTGTAGGTCTTCTTCTCGCTTTGAGGTGGCTTCTTCCTCGGTATGGTGTCTCCACTGAACTTTGCAAAATTTGATGACCATGCTGCGTGTAACTCGGCTGGCAAACTCGAGAATCTTGACAGGTTTCTCCTCGTAGGTTAGGTCACTCTCCAACTGAATTGCTTCCAGGGGCACTGTATCTCTTAGAGGAATATCGGCCATCTCTGCATCGCACTTCTTCAAATGGGAAACGTGAAACACATCATGAACTCCCGACAAACCTTCGGGTAACTCCAACTTGTAGGCCACTTCTCCCATATGTTCCAAAACTCGGTATGGTCCTACAAATCAAGGGGCTAAATTTCCTTTGACTCCAAATCGTTTAACTCCTTGGAGTGGTGACACACGAAGATATGCTCCGTCTTCGATTTCGTAGGCTACCTCCTTACATTTAGTATCGGCATAACTCTTCTGCCTGGACTCAGCTACCTTCAGTCTATCATGAATCAACTTAACCTTCTCTTCAGACTCTTCATTAAATCTGGTCCGAACAACTGACGGTCTCCGACTTCATTCCACATCAATGGTGTCTTGCACCTCCTTCTATACAAGGCTTCAAAAGGGGCCATCTTCAAACTAGCCTGGTAACTATTGTTATATGAGAACTCTGCGTAAGGCAAATTATCATCCCAACTAGATCCATAATCTAGCGCACATTCTTCTAGAATCTGACTGACTCTCTTAGTCTGTCCATCTGTCTGTGGATGAAAGGTTGTACTGAACTCTAGCCTGGTACCCAAAGTCTGGTGTAACTGATTCCAAAACTTCAAGGTAAACTGTGTTCCTCTATCTGATTCAATGGTCCTCGGAACTCCATGCAGACATACGATACTGGTCATATATAGCTTGGCCAACTTCGCGCTCGTATGAGTGGTTTTCACGGGGATAAAGTGATCCACTTTGGTCAAGCGATCTACTACTACCCAGATGGAGTCATATCCTGATCGGGTCCTAGGTAATCCGATGATAAAATCCATGCCAAGTTTATCCCAATTCCATTCGGGTATCGACATAGGCTGTAGTAACCCTGCTGGCTTCTGGAGTTTTTCCTTAAATCTCTGACATACATCACATACCGCTACATACTCGGCAATATTCTTCTTCATACCTATCCACCAGAAACGTTCCATCAAAATCAAATACATCTTGTTGTTTCCTGGGTGAATCGAGTATTACGAGTCATGAGCTTCCTAAAGTATTAACTTCCTGATCTCTGGTTCATTAGGCATATAAATACGATCCTCAAACCATAAGGTTTCGTGTTCGTCCTCACAAAAACCCTTGGCTTTTCCTTTACTCATCTTCTCCTTTATCTCAACAATCTCCTTATAAATCTTCCGGGCTTCTCGATTCTTTCCCAATAACATGGACTTGTAACACCCTCGATGCGACTATATCTCCCACGTGGCGAGGCACGACTTAGAGGCATAATCGATTGAAGGCATATGTCGCAAGTTAGGCAATCTTCACAACATCCCATGTAATATAAATAATAAAGGGGAGATAACATAGTTGGCTTACACTCGCCACGTCAATCAAGTACATAAATAACATTACATCATCCAAACACTCATGGCCCGACTACGGCGCCAAAATAAAAGATAACCAAACATGTGACACGGTCCCAATCACCCCCAACTAGGCACCACTACTGATCATTGGGAAAGGAAACATAGTAACATTGAGAGTCTTCGTCGAACTCCCGTCTGCTGGAGCGGAATCATCAGGCCCTGCATCTGGGGTAATAGTAATCTGTGAGCCACAGGGACTCAGCAATCTCGCACCCTCGCGATCAAGACTATTTAAGCTTATAGGTATGGCAAGGTAAAATATGAGTGGAGCTGCAGCAAGCGACAAGCAAATATGGTGGCTAACTTATTCACAAAAGAGAGCGAGAAGAGGAGGCAAAGCACGAGCGAGAAACTAGAGAACCACCTGCGCAAACATTACTCCAACACCGTGTCCACCTCCCGGACTCCGCCGAGAAGAGGCCGTCACGGTAACACACTCAGTTGATTCATTTTAATTAACTTAAGGTTCAAGTTATCTACAACCGGACATTAACAAATTCCCATCTGCCCATAACCACGGGCACGGCTTTCGAAAGTTCAAATCCCTGCAGGGGAGTCCCAACTTAGCCCATGACAAGCTCTCACGGTCAACGAAGGAATAGACCTCCTCCCAAGACGTTCCGATCAGACTCGGTATCTCGGTTACTCAAGACACTTCGACAGGTTAAAACAAGACCAGCAACACCGCCCGAATGTGCCGACAAATCCCGATAGGAGCTACAATTATCTCTTTCTCAGGGCACACTCAGATTGTCCTAGGTACGGGTAGGCCAGCCCAGAGTTGCCCCTGGTAGCCACCGGTAGCTGACAGGTGGACCAATACTCAGAGGAGCACTGGCCCGGGGGGGGGGGGGTTAAAATAAAGATGACCCTTGAGTCTGCAGAACCCAAGGAAAAGAAAAGGCTAGGTGGCAAATGGTAAAACCAAGGTTGGACATTACTGGAAAAGCTTTAATCAAGTCGAACTATCAAGGGGTTCCCATTATAACCCAACCGCGTAAGGAACGCAAAATTCGGGAACATAACACCGATATGACGGAAACTAGGGTGGCAAGAGTGGAACAAAACACTAGGCGAGAGACCGAGCCTTCCACCCTTTACCAAGTATATAGATGCATTAAGATAACATAGCAATATAATGATATCCCAACAAGTAAATAAAAGATGTTCCAACAAGGAACGGCCTCCAATCTTCACCTGCAACTAGCAACGCTATAAGAGGGGCTGAGCAAAGCAGTAACATAGCCAATCAACGGTTTGCTAGGACATGGTGGGTTAGAGGTTTGACATGGCAATTTGGGAGGCTTGCAAACAAGTGGTAGGCATCGTAGCATTGGCATAGCAAAAGAGTGAGCAAACTAGCATAGCAAAGATAGTAGTGATTTCGAGGGTATGATCATCTTGCCTGCACAGTTGTCAGAGTTGACTGGATCCTCAAAAGCAAACTCAACGGGCTCCTCGTTAGCAAACTCGTCTCCCGGGTCTACCCAAACAAGATAAACAAGCAACAAGGATACAATCAACCACGTGCAAACTCAAACAACACAATGCAAAGATGATATGCTATGCGGAATGCGATGCGGGATGCAGAATGCAAGATATGACAGGAGATGCAAGAACCTGGCCTCAACTTGGAAATACAAGTGTGCCACTGGAAAGATGGGATGAAATCGCTTGAAAACGATATAAAGAACGCCGGAATCGGAGTTACGGTTTGGAAATGGCAAGCGATTCAAAAATGACACGAGTCTGTGATTTACAGCAAGTAGGCATCTAACTGCAATAAGATGAACATGCTACAGCACCCAAACAAGACAACAAAATACATGGCAGGGATGCACACAAGATGCTTAACAAAAGTCTAGCATTGAGCTACGGCCAATTCATCCATTAACAGGTTCAAACAAGCATGGCAAAAATGCATATGGGAAACAGATCTCAGACTTAGTGAAATCAACACTTGTCTGGAATTTCAGATCAGGTAGCCCACTTCGGAGCAACAAAACTACATGCTACAGGACCTGATCAAGGCAAAGTAAAGCATGGCATGGAGCTACTCAAAGAGCTTAACAAAAGTCCCTTAGTGACCTTGAGCCAAAACGGATCAGAAAATACAATTGCAAGCATGTAAACATAGCAAAAACATAATCAGTTTTCAGACTTTGTGAAAACTGGCACATGCTGAAATATAACTCAAGTAGGCATGTTTACGAGCTAGATGCACTCACTACGGTGCAAGTCATGGCAAGATAAGCATACAACAATCAAGAAGGCACAAAATGCAAGCTAGAAATGGCAAGAACAATAGCATAGCATGCACGGATCAACTACAACATCACCGGCAAAATTGCAAACAAGTTGACAATCTGCCCAGATTCACAAAGTAGCAAAAGTAGAGCTCGATTGACTCAAGATAGGGTGCTCCATAATTGCAAACAAAGACATGGATGTATAGAGCAATACAATATTAACAAAACATCCTTACTGATCATCCTCAAAAGAGGCACGGATCACTAGGAAACAACCTGAACATATGGCAATATGAGATAAACAGCTCCAGGACTTGGTGAAATTACTAAGTCCCTGAAAACAGAATTAGCAAGTGCCCCACTTTGCAAGCTTGCACAAGACACCACACACATCACAAAAATACATGGGTTGCACCTCTGGAAATATGACAAAACCCTTAACAAAACACATGTAGAGCATCAGGGCATATCATGCACACATTAATCATGGCAAAAATGACAAAAAACCTAAACGGATTAGCAGATCTGACAATTATCTCAATTAGCTCTCCTATAACAGAATTTAGGGCATCAAGATGAACTCAAATGAAAATGATGCAATGGAATGAAACGATGTACTCTCTGAGATGAACATTTTGATATGCTATATGCATGAATCGGAGCTACGAATGCAAAGTTACGGGGTCATGAACATGAGCACATGGATCAGCAAAAATCGGGACTTGGAGAAAAAAAGACCACCTAGGGTTTCACTATTCACGGATCTGGATCGGATCTCGCGAAGGCACTATAGCACGGCAGCGCGGAAGCCGAGGGACGACGGCGCCGGAGTTGGAGGTCGCCGGCGAGGTGGAAGCGGCGCGGGGCGGCGGTCGGAGGGCGCGGTGGAGGCGGCGCGGGGCGGCGGTCGGAGGCGGTCG
>NC_041386.1:267247629-267254759 GCF_002162155.2 Triticum dicoccoides | reverse complement strand
CCTCTGGCCTGTGTGAGGGCGCGGGCGGGCCGGCCACGGGCCGCGGCGGGCTCCGGCGGCGGCGGTGGAGAGAGAGGGAGGCGGCGAATGGGAGGCTGCCATGTGGCGGCGGACATGTCTGTCGGCAGGGAAAGTGTCCGGCGGCGCGGGAGGTGGATTTTAGGGTTTCGGACGAGGGGGGATCCGGATTTCGGGGAAGGGTTCTTTAAATAGGCATAGAGGGAGCTAGGAGAGTCCAAATGAGGTGCGGTTTTCGGCCACGCGATCGTGATCGAACGCTCTAGATGATGGAGCAGAGTTAGGTGGGTTTTGGGCCAAAATGGAGGGGTGTTGGGCTGCAACACACACGAGGCCTTTTCGGTCCCTCGGTTAACCGTTGGAGTATCGAACGAAGTCCAAATGATACGAAACTTGACAGGCAGTCTACCGGTAGTAAACCAAGGACGCTTGGCAAGTCTTGGTCCAATCCGGAAATGTTTAGTCCCCACACACAAAAGAAAGGTAAAAATGACCACCGGAGGAGAACGAAGCGCCGGAATGCAAAACGGACAACGGGGAAAATGCTCGAATGCATGAGACGAACACGTATGAAAATGCAATGCACATGATGACATGATATGAGATGCGTGACAACAACAACAACATACGGAGACAAAACCCGAACCCGAGGAAATAAATATAACTTAACGCCGGAGACGGCAAGAGTTGGAGTACAAATTGGGAAAGTTACATCCGGGGTGTTACAACACTCCACCACTACGAAAGGATCTTGTCCCGAGATCTAGGACTGAAAGAACGCCTAGTACTCAGAACGGAGGTGATCGTCGCGTTCCCAGGTAGCTTCACGGTCGGAATGGTGTGACCACTTGACTTTGAGAAATTTGATTGACTTGTTGCGAGTCTTGCGTTCAGTCTCTTCAAGAATAGCAACTGGGTGCTCACGATAAGAGAGATCTTCTTGGAGCTCAATGTCCTCGAAGTTTACGGTGCGGTCAGGAGTCTTGAAGCACTTTCGAAGCTGAGAGACATGGAACACTTCATGAACATTTGCAAAGTTTGAAGGAAGCTCGAGTTGATAGGCGAGGTCGCCTCTCTTGCTGACAATCTTGAAAGGTCCCACGTATCTAGGGGCAAGCTTCCCGTTGATACCGAAGCGACGAGTACCTTTCATAGGAGAGACACGGAGGTAAACATGATCTTCGATCTCGAAAGCCAAATCACGGTGCTTACTATCATAGTAGCTCTTCTGACGGGATTGGGCTGCTTTGAGGTTATCCCGAATGACTTTGCACATTTCTTGTGCCTCCTTGATTAAGTCATTACCCAAAAGCTGACGTTCACCGGTTTCAGACCAGTTGAGAGGGGTACGGCACTTCCTGCCATACAGAATTGCAAATGGGGCCTTGCCCGAACTTGCTTGAAAACTGTTGTTGTAGGACAATTCAGCATAAGGAAGACAATCCTCCCACTTCATGTCGAAGGAGACCACACAAGCCCTGAGCTTATCTTCAAGAATCTGGTTGACACGCTCGACTTGACCGCTAGTTTGAGGATGGAAAGCTGTGCTGAAGCGGATGTTGGTACCCATGGCCTTCTGGAAAGAATCCCAAAACTTCGAGGTAAAGATGCTGCCACGGTCTAAAGAGATCACTTGTGGAATACCGTGGAGAGAGACAATTCGAGAGGTATAGAGTTCCGCCAATTGAGCTGCAGTGATCGACTCTTTGATAGGCAGAAAGTGAGCCACTTTGGTGAGTTTGTCGATGACAACGAATATAGCATCATTGCCACGCTTGGACTTTGGAATCCCAGTCACGAAGTCCATTTCAATGTGGTCAAACTTCCATTCTTGAATGGCAAGAGGTTGGAGGAGACCTGCTGGCCTTTGGTGTTCTGCCTTCACTCTTCTGCAGACATCACATTCATTCACGAATTGAGCGATCTCGCGCTTCATTCGAGTCCACCAATAAGCCTGCTTGAGGTCCTGATACATCTTCGTGCTCCCAGGGTGGATGGAGAGGAGAGAATTGTGAGGCTCATTCATGATCACTTTACGGAGGTCACCTTTGGGTACAACAATACGATCCTCGAAGAAGAGAGTGTCCTTGTCATCAAGGCGGTAGCACTTGTACTTGGACTGACTCTTGGCAATCCCAATCTTCACCTTTTTCACCATAGCATTAAGAAGCTGGGCTTGGCGAATCTGGTCTTCTAAGGTAGGAGAGACTTGAAGGTTGGCGAGGAAACCTTGAGGAACAACTTGTAGATTAAGTTTGCGGAAAGCTTCACAAAGCTCGGGTTGATAAGGGTTGAGAATCAGACTGTTGCAGTAAGCTTTCCTGCTCAAAGCGTCAGCAATCACATTGGCCTTGCCTGGAGTATACTCAATACTCGGATTATACTCTTGAATCATTTCGACCCATCGAGTTTGCCTGAGGTTGAGATTAGGCTGAGTGAAGATGTACTTGAGACTCTTGTGATCAGTGAAAATGTCCACTTTTCTTCCCAATAGAAGATGTCTCCAAGTCGACAGAGCATGCACAACTGCCTCCAACTCGAGATCATGAGTGGGGTAGTTCTTCTCATTAGGCTTCAACTGGCGAGATGTATAAGCAACAACTTACTTCTCTTGCATCAATACTGCGCCAAGACCTTGGAGAGAGGCATCACAAAAGACCACGTACGGCTTGGATTCATCAGGCGGAGTCAGAACTGGAGCAGTGATCAATTTCTCTTTCAAAGTGTTGAAAGCAATGTCACAATCTGGAGACCAAACGTACTTGATGTGCTTCTGGACAAGATTTGAGAGAGGCTTCGCGATTTTAGAAAAGATTTCAACGAATCTTCAGCAATAGCTTGCGAGACCGAGAAAACTGCGGAGTTGCTTCACGTTCTGAGGAGGTTCCCAATTCACAATTGCAGACACCTTCTCAGGATTCACGGCAATGCCCTTGGCAGAGATTATATGACCAAGATAAAGAACCTCATCAAGCCAAAATTCACACTTGGAGAACTTAGCATAGAACTGATATTCCCTGAGCTTATCGAGAACCAAACGCAAGTGCTTGGCATGATCTTCCTTGTTCTTTGAGAAAACCAGAATGCCGTCGAGATAGACCAAAACGAAGTCATTGGTGTAGGCGTTGAAGATGAAGTTCATCATGCGAAAGAACGTCGGAGGAGCGTTGACGAGACCAAAAGACATGACAGTGTATTCATATGAACCAAAGCTTGTCCTGAAAGCCGTCTTGGGAATATCTTGCTCGCGGATTCGAATCTGATGATAACCCATACGGAGATCAAGCTTGGAGAATACTTGGGCACCTTTGAGTTGTTCAAACAGCTCATTGATGTTGGGAAGTGGGTATTTGTTCTTGATGGTCTTTTTGTTCACTGGACAGTAATCAACACTAAGTCGGTCCGTTCCATCCTTCTTCTTCACAAAAAGAACACCACAACCCCACGGAGAAGAACTAGGCCGGATGAGACCCATTTTCTCTTGAATATCGAGTTGCTTCTTCAGCTCCTTCAACTCTTCAGGTCCGAGCTTGTAAGGACGTTTGCACACAGGTTCCGTGCCAGGCTCAAGATCAATAACGAATTCAACTGGCCAGTGCGGAGGCATTCATGGAAGCTCTTCTAGAAAGACGTCTTGATATTCGCAAACGACTGGAATTTGAGAGATGGCATCCAATTCACCCTTCTCATTGAGAGAAAACAGACAGTTGGTATTATCACGAGCAGCAAAGACAATTACATCCTCAGATGAATGAGTCAATTGAATTTTCCTGGCTACACAATCAAGCTGAGCCTTGTGCTTAGAAAGCCAATCCATCCCAAGGATAAGATCAATATCCGAGTTACCAAGAACCGTTGGAGAAGCCAAGAACTTGTAGTCACCCAAAGTGATAGTAACATCCGGAACGATGGAGTTAGCCTGCATGCGCTTACCGGGAGAGACAACTGCTAAAGGACTAGGCAAAACTTGCGAAACCAAATCATGCCTATTTGTAAACGGTCTCGAGATGAAGCAATGCGATGCACCAGTGTCAAAAAGAACTTTTGCAGGAACATCGTTAATAGGAAGGTTACCCATGATCACATCTGACGAGTCCTCTGCCTGTGCTGCATTCATCAAATTGACCTTGGCATGCTTGGGGTTATGCTTGACCACTGCTGTATTTGCCGATCTGACAGGAGGAGGAGAAGGAAGACGCCTCTGGTTGAAACACTTGTTGGCATAGTGACCCTTTTGTTGGCACTTGTTGCATGTGACCTCTGAAAGCGGACGGTGATACGGAGCACTCGATCTTGGAGCTTGAGACGAAGTCTTGTTCTGAAAGCCAGGGTTGGGTGGGTGGGAAGAACCACTGCCACCTTTGCTCTTCTGTTGATACGGCTGACGAAACGGAGGAGGAGGAAGCCAATACTTCTGCTGCTTGGCCACTTGAGTAGAGGAAGAAGGAGTAACATCTCTGGCACGCTTCTTGGAAGCATCACACCTCAACTGAGCAGCCTCTTGCTTCAGTGCCATGTTGTAGAACTCATCGTATCTCAAGGGCTCAAAGAGAACAAGAGCTAGCTGAATTTCTTCTCTGAGACCACCCCTGAACTGGTATATCATGCTCTTCTCATCAGGGACGTCCTGCTTAGCAAAGCGGGCAAGCTTCTGGAACAACTTGTTGTAGTCATAGACAGACAAAGAGCCTTGCTTCAGATTGCGGAATTCCTCACACTTGCTTTCAACCATGCTCTGGGAATATGATGAGCTCGGAAATCTCGACGGAAATCATCCCAAGTGATAACACGTCCACCTCTGGAGTCCTTGTACTGTTGGAACCATTCTGCAGCTTGATCTTTGAGTTGGAAGGAAGCAAACTTAACAAAGTCCTCAGGCCTGACGTTACTGCACTCGAAATGCTTGCACAGATCCACTAGCCAATCGTCAGCATCGGTTGCCTCAACACAATTGCTGAAAGTCTTTGGCCCGTTAGCAAGGAACTGGTTGAGTGAAGCAAAGTGATTCTGATTGCTGCCTTGATTCCCTTGGTTGTCTTGATTGCGCTCTTGAAGAATTTGCATGATCAACTATGTGTTTGCATTGGTTGCGGCCATCACAGCTTGCCATGCCTCCGGAGGAGGTGGAGGTGGTGGCAGATCAGGATTCGGAGTCGTGCGCATTGGAGGAGGCATCCTGAAGAGGTTGACCACCATTAGCACATTGATAGACAATTATTGAAGCTGAATCCAACGGAATGAAAATTGCGACATATAGTCTTCACATCCGAACAAAATGAACGAATGCATTCCTCTTGAATGGTCGCATATCCATGAATTGAGAAACCACGTAGAATTAAGGTAGAGAAATAAATCAACAAGGTATGGATCAAGAACGAATAATCGGTAAGAAATCCCAATCTGAAACCAATATCCGTGGAAGAAGAACTAGAGATACTAGAATTCCCACCTATGAAACTCCCGAACCTTTCCGATTATGCAATCAGGTGTTGGGGATACAGGGGAAGCATAATATCTCACCCAAACTAGCAAATCCTACATCCAGCTGTATCCATCCTTCAACACATAACCAAGAAACCTTCGGAAACCATCTACCTCAACCTTCGAAAAGCATCCATTATACAAGTTATGGCGATACTCACGAACTCCCGCCCTAGTACTGGGTGGCGTCGAGGTTATCTCACCAACGAACTGCATAAAAGGGATTTTCGATGTCGGCGTACTAAACTCAGGTATTCCAGAACTGCAACGATAAAATTATGATGACAACACCTCAGAGCTCAACTCCCCGGGACACTTCCACTAAACCCCTGACAGGAGGCACCAAGACAATGTTTTCATCATAAAACCATCGGAACGATTCCAAGATACCCGCGTGATCCTAAATTTTTTTTAGTGAAATTTGAGAAGAGAAGAGTCAAAACTCTACGTCAGGATGCCTTACCAGAGCGATGAGGAGACTGGGAAGTAAAAAGAATTCCTAATCTCTCCAATATATAATTCCTAAACGACTCAAAACATTTTTCTAGACACAACTCGGCCGCTAAAAAAATGATCAAGCAATGGGGCTCCTAAGGTCGGGGAAAGCTCTGATACCAACTTGTAACACCCTCGATGCGACTATATCTCCCACGTGTCGAGGCACGACTTAGAGGCATAATCACATTGAAGGCATATGTCGCATGTTAGGCAATCTTCACAACATCCCATGTAATATAAATAATAAAGGGCAGATAACATAGTTGGCTTACACTCGCCATGTCAATCAAGTACATAAATAACATTACATCATCCAAACACTCAGGGCCCGACTACGGCGCCAAAATAAAAGATAACCCAACATGCGACACGGTCCCAATCACCCCCAACTAGGCACCACTACTGATCATCGAGAAAGGAAACATAGTAACGTTGAGAGTCTTCGTCGAACTCCCACTTGAGCTCATACGCATCTGCTGGAGCGGAATCATCAGGCCCTGCATCTAGGGTAATAGTAATCTGTGAGCCACAGGGACTCAACAATCTCGCACCCTCGTGATTAAGACTGTTTAAGCTTATAGGTATGGCAAGGTAAAATATGAGTGGAGCTGCAGCAAGCGACTAGCAAATATGGAGGCAAAGCGCGAGCGAGAAACTAGAGAACCACCTGCGCAAACATTACTCCAACACCGTGTCCACCTCCCGGACTCCGCCGAGAAGAGGCCGTCACGGTAATATACTCAGTTGATTCATTTTAATTAACTTAAGGTTCAAGTTATCTACAATCGGACATTAACAAATTCCCATCTGCCCATAACCGCGGGCACGGCTTTCGAAAGTTCAAATCCCTGCAGGGGAGTCCCAACTTAGCCAATGACAAGCTCTCATGGTGAACGAAGGAATAGACCTCCTCCCAAGACGTTCCGATCAGACTCGGTATCTCGGTTACTCAAGACACTTCGACAGGTTAAAACAAGACCAGCAACACCGCCCGAATGTGCCGACAAATCCCGATAGGAGCTGCACATATATCTTTCTCAGCGCACACTCAGATTGTCCTAGGTACGGGTAGGCCAGCCCAGAGTTGCCCCTGGTAGCCACCGGTAGCTGACAGGTGGACCAACACTCAGAGG
>NC_041386.1:267177717-267247206 GCF_002162155.2 Triticum dicoccoides | reverse complement strand
ACCCTTGAGTCTGCGGAACCCAAGGGAAAGAAAAGGCTAGGTGGCAAATGGTAAAACCAAGGTTGGGCATTGCTGGAAAAGCTTTAATCAAGTCGAACTATCAAGGGGTTCCCATTATAACCCAACCGCGTAAGGAACGCAAAATTCGGGAACATAACACTGATATGACGGAAACTAGGGCGGCAAGAGTGGAACAAAACACTAGGCGAGAGGCCGAGCCTTCCACCATTTACCAAGTATATAGATGCATTAAGATAACATAGCAATATAATGATATCCCAACAAGTAAATAAAAGATGTCCCAACAAGGAACGGCCTCCAATCTTCACCTGCAACTAATAACGCTATAAGAGGGGCTGAGCAAAGCGGTAACATAGTCAATCAACGGTTTGCTAGGACATGGTGGGTTAGAGGTTTGACATGGCAATTTGGGAGGCTTGCAAGCAAGTGGTAGGCATCGTAGCATTGGCATAGCAAAAGAGCGAGCAAACTAGCATAGCAAAGATAGTAGTGATTTCGAGGGTATGATCATCTTGCCTGCACAGTTGTCAGAGTTGACTGGATCCTTGAAAGCAAACTCAATGGGCTCCTCGTTAGCAAAGTCGTCTCCCGGCTCTACCCAAACAATACAAACAAGCAACAAGGATACAATCAACCACGTGCAAACTCAAACAACACGATGCAAAGATGATATGCTATGCGGAATGCGATGCGGGATGCAAAATGCAAGATATGACAGGATATGCAAGAACCTGGCCTCAACTTGGAAATCCAAGTGTGTCACTGGAAAGATGAGATGAAATCGCTTGAAAACGATATAAAGAACGCCGGAATCAGAGTTACGGTTTGGAAATGGCAAGTGATTCAAAAATGACACCGGTCTGCGATTTACAGCAAGTAGGCATCTAGAGATGAACATGCTACAGCACCCAAACAAGACAACAAAATACATGGCAGGGATGCACACAAGATGCCTAACAAAAGTCTAGCACTAAGCTACGGCCAATTCATCCCCTAACAGGTTCAAACAAGCATGGCAAAAATGCATATGGGAAACAGATCTCAGACTTAGTGAAATCAACAATTGTCTGGAATTTCAGATCAGGTAGCCCACTTCGGAGCAACAAAACTATATGCTACATGACCTGATCAAGGCAAAGTAAAGCATGGCATGGAGCTACTCAAAGAGCTTTACAAAAGTCCCTTAGTGACCTTGAGCCAAAACGGATCAGAAAATACAATTGCAAGCATGTGAATATAGCAAAAACATAATCAGTTTTCAGACTGAAAACTGGCACATGCTGAAATATAACTCAAGTAGGCATGTTTACGAGCTCGATGCACTCACTACGGTGCAAGTCATGGCAAGAAAACCATACAACAATCAATAAGGCACAAAATGCAAGCTAGACATGGCAAGAACAATAGCATAGCATGCACGGATCAACTACAACATCACCGGCAAAATTGCAAACAAGTTGACAATCTGCCCAGATTCACAAAGTAGCAAAAGTAGAGCTCGATTGACTCAAGCTAGGTTGCTCCATAATTGAAAACAAAGACATGGATGTATAGAGCACTACAATATTAACAAAACATCCTTACTTATCATCCTCAAAAGAGGCACGGATCACTAGGAAACAACCTGAACATATGGCAATATGAGATAAACAGCTCCAGGACGGTGAAATTACTAAGTCCCTGAAAACAGAATTAGCAAGTGCCCCACTTTGCAAGCTTGCACAAGACACCACACACATCACAAAAATACATGGGTTGCACCTCTGGAAAGATGACAAAACCCTTAACAAAACACATGTAGAGCATCAGGGCATATCATGCACACATTAATCATGGCAAAAATGACAAAAAACCTAAACGGATTAGCAAATCTGACAATTATCTCAAGTAGCCCTCCTCTAACAGCATTTCGGGTATCGAGATGAACTCAAATGAAAATGATGCAATGGAATGAAATGATTTACTCTCTGAGATGAACATTTTGATATGCTATATGCATGAATCGTAACTACGGATGCAAAGTTACGGGGTCATGAACATGAGCACATGGATCTGCAAAAATCGGGACTTAGAGAAAAAAAGACCACCTAGGGTTTCACTGTTCACGGATCTGGATCGGATCTCGCGAAGGCACTGTAGCACGGCGGCGCGGAAGCCGAGGGACGATGGCGACGGAGTTGGAGGTCGCCGGCGAGGTGGAAGCGGCGCGGGGCGGCGGTCGGAGGGCGCGGTGGAGGCGGCGCGGGGCGGCGGTCGGGGCGGCGCGGTTGCGGCGGCGAGGTAGCGGTCGGGGCGGCCGGCGACGACGAAGAACGGCGGCGGCGGCGAGCTCCCGCGGCGGAGGCAGCGGAGCGCAGCCGGCTCGGGAGGAGAAGGGCGCGGGGCGCGCGGCTCCTCTGGCCCGTGCGCGGGCGCGGGCGGGCCGGCCACGGGCCGCGGCGGGCTCCGGCGGCGGCGGTGGAGAGAGAGGGAGGCGGCGAATGGGAGGCTGCCACGTGGTGGCGGACACGGCGGCGGACACGTCCGTCGGCAGGGAAATTGTCCGGCGGCGCGCGAGGTGGATTTTAGGGTTTCGGACGAGGGGAGATCCGGATTTCGGGGAAGGGGTCTTTAAATAGGCATAGAGGGAGCTAGGAGAGTCCAAATGAGGTGCGGTTTTCGGCCACGCGATCGTGATTGAACGCTCTAGATGATGGAGTAGAGTTAGGTGGGTTTTGGGCCAAAATGGAGGGGTGTTGGTCTGCAACACACACGAGGCCTTTTCGGTCCCTCGGTTAACCGTTGGAGTATCAAACGAAGTCCAAATGATACGAAACTTGGCAGGCGGTCTACCTGTAGTAAACCAAGGCTGCTTCGCAAGTCTCGGTCCAATCCGGAAATGTTTAGTCCCCACACACGAAAGAAAGGTAAAAATGACCACCGGAGGAGAACGAAGCGCCGGAATGCAAAACGGACAACGGGGAAAATGCTCGAATGCATGAGACGAACACGTATGCAAATGCAATGCACATGATGACATGATATGAGATGCGTGACAACGACAACAACACACGGAGACAAAACCCGAACCCGAGGAAATAAATATAACTTAACGCCGGAGACGGCAAGAGTTGGAGTACAAATTGGGAAAGTTACATCCGGGGTGTTACAGGACTGAACTTCCAAAGTTGCAACAAAACATCTTGGAACTATCTCCAAACGAAGTTCCTTGAGATTGTTGGCCAACTCCTATGGTAATCCTCCAGTTACGAGAGTATTCACATAACTCTTGCGGCTTAAAGCGCCTGCTACAACATTGGCCTTTCCTGGATGATAGTGTAACTTCATTTCATAATCCTTTATGAGCTCCAACCATCTCCTTTGCCTGAGATTTAACTCCTTCTGTGTGAAAATAGACTTCAAGCTCTTATGATCTGTGTAAACATCACAACAGTTTCCAATAAGAAAATGTCTCCAAGTCTTGAGCGCATGTACTATGGCTGCTAACTCCAAATCATGTGTGGCATAATTCAACTCATGAGGTTGAAGCTGTCGTGAGGCATATGAAACAACTCTTCCGTCTTGCATAAGTACACCTCCAAATCCCAGACGATAAGCATCGCAATAAACTTGGAAATCCTTGCGTATATCCGGAAGAATTAGCACAGGGGTTCTAACCAAATGTTTCTTCAACTCCTGAAAACTGGCCTGACATTCCTCGGTCCATTTGAACTTGGTGTCCTTCTTCAATAACTCTGTCATGGGCTTCGCAATCTTGGAAAAATTCTCAATGAATCTACTATAATATCCTGCGAGTCCATGGAAACTGCGTATCTCTCCAACTAAGGTGGGTGCCAACCACTCAGTGACAGACTGAACCTTGGTAGGGTCTACTTCTATACCTTCTCCGGATATAACATTTCCAAGAAATCCAACTTCTTTCAACCAAACCTCACATTTGCTGAACTTGGCGCATAGCTTATGTTCCCTCAGCTTGTCGAGAACTAAGCGCAAATGTTCCTTGTGTTCCTCTTCATTCTTCGAGTACACCAATATGTCATCAATGAAAACCACAACAAAATTATCCAATAACTCCATGAACACCTTATTCATCATACTCATAAAATAGGCAGGGCCGTTAGTGTAACACCCTCGATGCGGCTATATCTCCCACGTGTTGAAGCACGACTTAGAGGCATAACCGCATTGAAAGCAATGTCGCAAGTGAGGTAATCTTCACACAACCCATGTAATACATAAGGGAAAAAGATACATAGTTGGCTTACAATCGCCACTTCACACAGATACATGAATAAAGCATTACATCAACCAGATACAATCAAGGTCCGACTACAGAACCAAAATAAAAGAAGACTACCCCAAAAGCTACACAGATCCCCGATCGACCCCAACTGGGCTCCACTGCTGATCGACAAGAATGAAACAACATAAAGGACAAGATCTTCATCGAACTCCTCCTTGAGCATGGTTGCGTCACCTACTCGGCAACATCGGCACCTGCAAACTGGTTTTGGAAGTAATCTGTGAGCCACGGGGACTCAGCAATCTCGCACCCTCGCGATCAAGACTATTTAAGCTTATAGGAAAGGCAGGGTAATATGTGGAGCTGCAGCAAGCGACTAGCATATATGGTGGCTAACCTGTTCGCAAAGAGGCGAGAAGAGAAGGCAAATCACGAACTAAGAACTAGAGAAGAACCTACGGCAAACATTACTCCAACACCGTGTTCACTTCCCGGACTCCGCCGAGAAGAGACCATCACGGTTACACGCGAAGTTGATTCATTTTAATTAAGTTAATGTTCAAGTTATCTACAACCGGACATTAACAAATTCCCATCTACCCATAACCGCGGGCACGGCTTTCAAAGTTCAAATCCCTGCAGGGGAGTCCCAACTTAGCCCAGGACAAGCTCTCACGGTCAACGAAGGATATACCTTCTCCCGAGACATTCCGATCAGACTCGGTATCCCAGTTCTACAAGACAACTTCGACAAGTTAAAACAAATCCAGCAACACCGCCCGAATGTGCCAACAAATCCCGATAGGAGCTGCACATATCTCGTTCTCAGGGCACACTTAGATTGTCTAAACTTCCGGTAGGCCAGCCCAGAGTTGCCCGTCGTGGCCACCGGCGGCTGACGAGGTGGACCAACACTCAGAGGAGCACTGGCCCGGGGGGTTTAAATAAGATGACCCTTGGGCTCCGGAAACCCAAGGGAAAAAGAGGCTAGGTGGCAAATGGTAAAACCAAGGTTGGGCATTGCTGGAGGAGTTTTAATCCAGGCGAACTGTGAAGGGGTTCCCATTATCACCCAACCGCGTAAGAAACGCAAAATCCGGGATCATAACACCGATATGACGGAAACTAGGGTGGAAAGAGTGGAACAAAACACTAGGCAAAAGGCCGAGCCTTCCTCCCTTTACCAAGTATATAGATGCATTAAGATAACAAGATAATATAATGATATCCCAACAATAAACAATGTTCCAACAAGGAACGATCTCCAATCTTCACCTGCAACTAGCAACGCTATAAGAGGGGCTGAGCAAAGCGGTAACATAGCCAATCAACGGTTTGCTAGGACATGGTGGGTTAGAGGTTTGACATGGCAATTTGGGAGGCATGATAAGCAAGTGGTAGGCATCGTAGCATAGGCATAGCAAAAGAGCGAGCAACTAAGCAAGCAAAGATAGAAGTGATTTCGAGGGTATGGTCATCTTGCCTGAAACCCCACAAGGAAGAAGAACGAGTCCATGAAGAAGACAAACAGACGTAGTCGAACGGATCCTCACAAACACGACGTTACCGGATTAACGAGAAGAAGAACACCGGAAAGAAGCAAACAACATAGTAAACAACCACCACATAATCATGGCATGATGCACACTTAAATATGATGCATGTCCGGTTTAAAGAGGCATGGCATGGCAAAATGCACAAGCAATCCTACAAATTAAGTGGAGCTCAATATGCAAAGAGTTGCATATTGATGAAACACCACGACAAGTTATTTAGTTCGATCTCGTTTATTTACCCAACAATTTTAAATGTTGTTAAACATGGCAAGAGGGTGAAGCAAAGTAAAACTACCTATCTAGTCAAGGTTAAATGAGGCCGGAACAACAAAACAACAAGTCCGGAAACTCCTCATGTGCATATTTTGGTTATGGTACTGTTCTGCCCTAAACATGATTTTAGAGTTATTAAACATGCAAAGTAATGTCACCAAGTTAAACTAGGCATTTTTCCACCCCATTTACATATAAAGTTTATTAAATTCCGAGATACGGTTATTTAGTTATGAATTAAATCATTTTAGCAAGTTATTTAAGAAAATTTAAACAAACATCATTTTAAACATTTTAAACATAGATGAAAGTTGCATATTATTAAACTAGATGAAAATCTAAGCAAGTTTCATATATAAAGTTTTTACATATGATGCATGGTTGGAGAGTTATTATATGCATGAAGATTAGGGGCTAAACCGCAAAACTGTTGTCTCAGGATATATAGAAAAAACACAGATCTGGAAAAAAACTACACTGGCCGAAACTGGATGGGCTGGGGTTCTCACAATGTTACTTGGGCCGGCTCAGAGCAGTGACTGGGCCCGGCAACGCACCTGCCTGGCGGCTGGGAGGCCCACGCGGGCGAAAGGAGCTGGGCCTGCGCTCGCTCGGCTTGGTCAACGCGTACGAGCGGGCAAGCGCTGCTGCCCTCGTCTCTGAAAACAGAAACAGCAGCGGGGCGCAAGGTTCAAAGCAGCAGCAGGTGAGGTCGGCGACGCTGGAGGAAGGCGACGGCAACAGCAGGCACCGGTGATGGACTTGGCGGTCTCCGGTGGGGCGGCGTGGCGACCTGGAGCCAGGGACGAGGCTGGGGTGCAGGCGCTTGCCGGATCTAGCAGAGATGGCGACGAACGGAGCAGGAGAGGTTCGAGCGTCCCTCTGACGCAGAGGATGGCGGCGCTACGAGCAGGCTTCATCTCGCCGGGAAGCAGAGTGGCCGCGCGAGTGCGGAACTGGCCGGCGGTGAGGACGTGGTGGCGGGGTCGAGGTTGGACTGGAGGCGCACGATGACGGATGGGCGAGGGGACGGCCATGGCAGTGCTGGTCGCCGGCATCAGGCCGCGTGGCCCGCGAGCAAGCAGCGAGGGTGAGGAAAGTAGTCACGGGCGATCGTCTCGCGCGCGGGGTGGCCTTCCTGAGGAGCTTGGTGGCGGCGGAGGCATGGGACGCGCGGCGAGGAGTTCGTCCATGGCGACGGGAACCTGCGGGGGTTCTCTGTTACAATGAGACAGAGAGAGAGGGTGAAACATGGGAGAGAGATGGGGAAGAAAGGGAAGGAGAGCAGAGAGAGGGTGAGGGAGTCTGGCCTGGCGCTGCTGCTTGGGTGGCCGGCGACCACCGGCAAGGCAGAGGCGCGGGGACGAGGAGGCACAGCCTCGTGCGTTTCCTCGGGCACGCGGGCGTGGGGAAGGAGCTCGAGCTCCTGGTTGCTGCTGGACGAGGAGGCCCGTGGGGATGGATCGATGGAGTTGGTCCGGTGGGGAAAACCAGGTGGAGCTCGGGCTGGCTACGAGGTGGATCTGGGAAGATCCCGAGGGGAATGGTGAGTGGGTGGTGGCGGCGCGATGGGACAAGGGGGAGGATTTTTAGGGTTAGGCTAGAGTTGATCTATATATAGCAAAAGGCTAAGTTTAGGGGCATCTGGACCCTCCGATCTTAATCGGACGGTCTCAGATAAACAGGCTAGGGAGATCAAATAAGAAAACAGAGACGTTTTGTAGACGTTTGGGGATGATCCGGATCCAACGGTGACGACTGCCCGGGTCGGGTCCGGGACAGTTTCGGACGTGCACGTGAGGGGTTCGATGCACTGTGCAGAGAGGGTTTCAGGGCCTGACGGTTGTCAGCGGACTATGCAGAAGGGCTCGAGCTGAGAGAAGAGAAGAGAGAGAGACCCGACGACTGTTTTCGGAGACAGAAAACGTCCGATGTTTTGACCGGCTACTATTGCCGCTGTATTTATCCGTTGGGGCGTCAAACGGACTCCGAATGCGATCAAACTTGGCAGGCGGTCTACCTACACTATAACAAGACCGCACGCCAACTCTCATCCCATTCCGAGAACATTTTCCGGCCACTTATAAAATACTATTTCGGACGTGCCGCGGGCGCGTGCAAGTGTGTGTGGGCTCAGAACGGACAACGGACGGAACTCAGAGAACCCGGACGAATGCAAGTTTTAAAACATGATGATACAATGCACATGATGACATGATATGCAATGCATGACACGCAAGCAAAGACAAGGCAAACAACAACGAATAACTGGAAGACACCTGGCACATCGGTCTCGGGGCATCACAGTTAGTCAATCCAAAATACATGATCGTGTACTCATATAGACCATACCTTGTGGTAAAAGCTGTCTTAGGTATATCCCGTTCTCGGATCTTCAGCTGGTGGTATTCTGATCGAAGATCGATATTGGAGAATACTTTGGCTCCCTGTAGCTGGTCAAACAAGTCATTGATCATTGGTAGTGGGTACTTGTTCTTGATCGTCACTTCATTCAATGCATGATAATCAACAACCATTCTCAAAGATCCATCCTTCTTCTCAACTAAGAGCACTTATTTTGCACGATATTTTTCCGGTGATGAACTTGGTCGGATGTAACCTTTCTCCAATAACTCCTTATTTTGCTTCTTAATTTCGTCCAGATCATTCATGAGCATTCGGTACAGTCTCTTCGATATTGGTCTGGTGCCTGGCAACAGCTCTATCAAAAATTCTATATCTCGATCTGGTGGCATGCCTGGTAGTTCCTTCGGGAATACGTCGGGATAATCCTTCACAACTGGCACTTCCTCCTGAACAACTCCCGAAAATGAATTCACTTGAGTCCTCCTTGGAGCATGCCTAGATACATACTTGATCCTTTTTCCCTCAAGGTGGTGAGTCGTATCGACTTACTAGCACAGTCGATGTTTCCTCCATACTTCGATAACCAATCCATACCTAGTATTATATCCAATCCTTATGACTCCAAAATTATTAGGTATGAGGGAAAAACATGCCTTCCAATGGTTAATGGTAACCGATCACACCATCGGTTGGCCATATACTCGGTGACCTAAGGGCTAAGGTTGGCAATTTAAACTTGTCCACAAATCCCCTTGATATGTATGAATGTGATGCACCAGTGTCAAAAAGAATGAGAGCGGTAAATGACTTAATCAAAAACTTACCAATCGCTGTGTTAGGCTGCTCTTCAACTTCCACCAGGTTGATGTGGTTCACCAGTCCTCTGGTGAAGGGATTGGGCTTCTTTCCAGAGCTTCCATTTCCATTGCCATTCTTCATCTCAGGGCATTCATTGGCGTGATGTCCAGTCTTCCCGCACTTGAAACATGTAATGTGACTCAGATCGTTCTTGGCGGGTGTTGCTGGGTTGGAACGGCTCTGACTGGTGCTTGCTCCATTCCCATTTCCATTCTTAGGGCCACTGTGGTTATGTGAACTCCCTCCATTGTGAGTGTGGCCTCCATGGTAATGATGGGTATGTCCTCCCGAGTTCAGGGTAAAAACGAGGCTTCTGCTGAGCTCCATAGTTGTTCTTCCCCTGTCCATACTTCCGTTTGTGGTTCTCAATCTGCTGCTGCTTGCCTTCAATCATGAGGGTCCTATCTACCAACTCCTGGTAGTTGGCGAATGTTGCCACCACCAACTGCATACTCAGCTCATCATTCAGCCCCTCCATAAACTTCTCCTGCTTTGCGGCATCTGTGGCCACACATAACACCCCAGATGTAACTTTCCATATTTGTAACTCTAACTCTTTCCATTTTTGGCTATGTGATATGATACTCCCTTCGTGGTTGGGTTTTGTCTTTGGTTTTGCATTTTGTTCATGTCATGCATTTCATATCATGTCATCATGTGCATCTCATTTGCATTCGTGTTCGTCTCATGCATCCGGTCATTTTCCCCGTTGTGCGTTCGCTTTCCGACACTCCCACATGCACCCGTTGCACCCCTCTAATCTTGTTTCATGAGCGGGAGAAAAACATTCTCGGAATGGGTCGAGATTTGTCCAGTGGCCTTGGTACATCACCGGTAGGCAACCTGTCAAATTTCGTTCCATTTGGACATTGTTTGATGCCCCAATGGTTAACCGGGTAACCGCAAAGCCCCTCTTTTGTTGCATCCCAACACCCCTCCAAAACAGCCCACTAACCCATCTAAACCTCCCTCCATGCTCTCCATCGTTGGATCACGATCGTGTGCGCGAAAACCGCACCTCATTTGGACTCCCCTAGCTCCCTCTACCTATATATATGCATCCCCCCTTCCAAATTCACAGGTCAAACCCTAGTCTACCACCTCCTCTGCGCCACCAGACATGTCCGTCCGCCCTTGGACGCATCCAGCACCACTGCCATGTCGCCCGGCCAATCCCCGCGTGCCACCTCAACTCCAGCCGGCGCCCCGACCAACCAGGCGCCGCCACATCATCGCCCCCGTGCCCACTTCGCCGCCGAGCCCACGGATCCCATCTCTGGCCCGCTCCGGGCCTCGGTGGGCATGATCCGCCCGAGCCGCCTCGCGTCCTGATTCCACGCACCACTCGAGCCCTCGCGCCGCCGTCATCGGACTTCGCTGCCTCGCCGGCGCCGCTCTCCGCCGCCGCCTATTGTGCAACGGCCTCCGCCTCTGCCCCAAAGCCTCGCCGCCATCATGCCGCTTCTTCACCGGAGTAGCCGCCCTTCATCATTGGCCTCGCCCGATCCGGTCTCCCCTCTGCCGGATCCGGTAGCCCGACCCTAGATCCGGTAGCCCCGACCCCGAATCTGCGCCTCCCTCGCTGTGCTTGCGTCGTCGGAGTCGCCCTCGTCCCGTGGCTGCCGCTCTCCGCTGTTGACCATCGCCCGTCGCCCGCGTGGGCCGGCCCAGCTGTCTCGTGGCTGAGCGGAGGGGCGCGTCCCTCTTCGCCCGTCGCCCACATGGGCCGGCCAACTGTCTCGTGGGCCCACATCCTGGTCCAGCAAGCCGGGCGGCCCAGCTAGCCCAGCCCCGCATCCGATCTAGCAAGCCCAGCTGGCCTCTTCCCTTCCTGGGCCGAGCACGCAATGTGAGCGCCCCCTCTATTCCTTTCCGAGTGTGTGACTTAGACTCCGCTCGTCTGTTTTTTTTTCACCAAGTCCCTTATTTCCAGATCAATGCGCCCTTGTTCATCATGCCATATCTCTGTGCTCCGTGCTCCGATTCATGCATATGATATATCAAAATGTTCGCCTCGTGATGATCTTCATGTTAGAGGCATTTCCATGCATGTTACTGTCCATATTGGTGTTGTTATCATCGTCGCAAAAGTGTTATATGATGTTGTTTGCTGGATTTTAGCAGAACTTGATGATTTTGTCATTTTCGTTGCATTTTGTGTTTGCATCCTATGAGGATGATGTCTACATGTTTTATGAGATCCCTCATGCCATCTTTATAGGGGTTCAAGTCTTGTGCTTTTTTGATCTATGTGGTGATTAGCACGAGCATGCAAAGTATGGTATGTGATGTTGCTGTTTTCAGACACTTTGTGATTTGTCTAAGTCATTTTCCCATTACATTTTGATGCCATGTAAACTTGTTGCTACCATGAGATCCATGCACATTTTGGTATAGTTCAGTAAGAGTGTTTTGGAGATGTTGTATTGCTCTATCCCTTCATCCCTCTGATTGTAATTATGGAGTAGTTTATCATCTCATTTCCTTTCTCTACTTTTGCTATATATTATTCCTGGCAGATTGTTAACATGAGATTCAATATTGCCATGTGTTTTGCTAGTGATGCATGTACCCTATGAACATTCCCTTGCCATGCTTATATTCTTGAATATGTCTACTTCACATTGGGTAATTGAGCTTCCAAAGTTGCTATCATGAATCTGTTTCTGCCATGCTCTGTTCTTCCAAAGTTGCTATCATGAATCTGTTTCTGCCATGCTCTGTTCTTGCATGGGTGTCACATCATTTTCCATGCCTCTTTGGGTAAAGTTCAGTAAGGGAGTTTTGTTCTATGTATTTAGTACTAGCATGCCATGCCTTTGTTTGCCATGATATATTTTTGTAGCATGTTGTTTGATAGCTCTAAACATTGCTTCTTGATGCTGTTTTGACATGTAGTATTTTCTCGAAGTCTGTGAAGCTGATATCTTTTGCATTGTTGCCATGCCATTTTGAGCTTTTTCTATTGAGAACTAGCAGGAGCTTACTGTTCATGTTTTTAGAGATTCATGTGTACTTTATGGTCATATGCTTGTTGCCATGTTGGAGTGTTGTAGCATAGTTTATTGTTGCATTCTAAGTGTTGTCATGCTGTTAATCGCATATTTCCATCATTATAGTTTTGCTTGTCATTTGCAAACCATGCATCCGTTTTCGTCGGTCCTTATATCGATTTTGGCCGAAATCACCTCATCTTTCCAGTGGCATACTTATTTTGACAAGTTGTTGTCTTGATCATTCTTTCCCTTCCGGAGCACGCATATGCATTGCACATCATATCTTGCATTCCATGCCATGTCTAGCATCATGTTGCTTGTGCATTGCATCGTGATTGATTGTTGTTCCATTGCTTCTGTTCTTGCTTTTGGTAGATCCGGGAGACGAGTACGTGAACGAGGAACCTATTGAGTATGCTAACAAGTATCAAGTTTTCGATAACTCAGAGAACTTTACAGGCTAGATGACCACCACCCTCGATATCACTTCCATATTTGCTTTGCTAGTTATTCATTCTATCGCTATGTCGCGCTACCGACCACTTGTTATATCATGCCTCCCATATTGCCATGTCAAGCCGCTAACCCACCTTCATAGCAAACCGTTGTTTGGCTATGTTACCGCTTTTGCTCAGCCCCTCTTATAGCATTGCTAGTTGCAGGTGCCTTGCTGGTTGTTCCATGTTGGAACATGGATATGTTGGGATATCACAATATCTCTTATTTTAATCAATGCATCTATATACTTGATAAAGGGTGGAAGGCTCGGCCTTATGCCCAGTGTTTTGTTCCACTCTTGCCGCCCTAGTTTCCATCATACCGGTGTTATGTTCCTTGATTTTGCCTCCCTTACGCGGTTGGGGTTATGGGACCCCCTTGATAGTTCGAGTTGATTAAAACTCCTCCAACAATGCCCAACCTTGGTGAGAGAGTCCTGGATTAGGGGGTGAGGGAGTCCTGGATTAGGGGCTGAGGGAGTCCTGGATTAGGGGGTGTCCGGATGGCCGGACTATACCTTCAGCCGGACTCCTGGACTATGAAGATACAAGATTGAAGACTTCGTCCCGTGTCCGGAAGGGACATTCCTTGGCGTGGAAGGCAAGCTTGGCGATACGGATATGTGGATCTCCTACCATTGTAACCGACTTTGTGTAACCCTAACCCTCTCCGGTGTCTATATAAACCGGAGGGTTTTAGTCCGTAGGACAACATACAGAACAACAATCATACCATAGGCTAGCTTCTAGGGTTTAGCCTCTCCGAACTCGTGGTAGATCTACCCTTGCACAACCCATATCATCAATATTAATCAAGCAGGACGTAGGGTTTTACCTCCATCAAGAGGGCCCGCACCTGGGTAAAACTTCGTGTCCCTTGCCTCCTGTTACCATCCGGCCTAGACGCACAGTTCGGGACCCCCTACCTGAGATCCGCCGGTTTTGACACCGACATTGGTGCTTTCATTGAGAGTTCCTCTATGTCGTCCCTGTCAGGCTTGATGGCTCCTACTATCATCAATAATGATCCAGTCCAGGGTGAGACCTTCCTCCCCGGACAGATCTTCGTCTTCGGCGGCTTCGCATTGCGGGCCAATTCACTTGGCCATCTGGAGAAGATCGAAAGCTATGCCCCTGGCCGTCAGGTCAGATTTGGAAGTTTAAACTACACGGCTAACATCCGCGGGGACTTGATCTTCGACGGATTCGAGCCACTGCCGAGTGTGCCACACTGTCACGGCGAGCATGATCAAGCTCTACCGCCGAACAGTGCCCTAGAGGCCGCACCCGCATCGGCTTCGATCCTTAATTCGGATCCAACTGCGCCGATCGAGGACGGGTGGTTGGACGCCGCCTCGGGGGCTGCGATCTCAACGGCAATCAAGCCGAACACCAGCCCCGCACTCCACGAGACTCGTGACTCCAAGGAGCCGGACTCCTCTCCAGACTCCGAACCCTCCGCGCCCCTGCCAATCGAATCCGATTGGGCGCCGATCATGGAGTTTACTGCCGCGGACATCTTTCAGCACTCGCCTTTCGGCGATATATTGAAGACACTAAAGTCTCTCTCTTTATCAGGAGAGCCCTGGCTGGACTACGGTCAGCAAGGTTGGGATACGGACGATGAAGAAATTCAAAGCCCACCCACCACCCACTTTGTAGCCACTTTCGACGATTTAACCGACATGCTCGACTTCGACTCCGAAGACATCGACGGTATGGACGCCGATGCAGGAGACGATGAAGAACCAGCGCCTATTGGGCCCTGGAAAGCTACCTCATAATATGACATATACATGGTGGACACCCCAAAAGAAGGAGATGGCGATGGAACAGCGGAGGATGACCCCTCCAAGAAACATCCTAAGCGCCGGTGTCAGCGGCGCCGCTCAAAATCCCGCCAAAGCAAATACGGCGATTCCAGCACAGGAGATAATAATACTCCGGAGAGTGCCGAAGAAAACCCCCTCCAGCATGATTCAACACAGGAGGATGGAGAAGCCAGCCCTCATGAGAGAGCGGCAGACAGAGAGGTCGATGACGATAATTATATGCCTCCCTCCGAAGACGAGGCAAGCCTCGATGACGACGAATTCGTCGTGCCAGAGGATCCCGTCGAGCAAGAGCGTTTTCAACGCAGGCTTATGGCCACGGCAAGAAGCCTCAAGAAAAAACAGCAACAACTTATAGCTGATCAAGATTTGCTAGCCGACAGATGGACTGAAGTCCTTGTGGCCGAGGAGCATAAACTCGAACGCCCCTCCAAGAGCTACCCAAAGCGCAGTTTGCTACCCCGATTAGAGGAAGAAGCACTTAATCCTACATCACCAACACTTGATACGGCCGACCGACCACCTCGTGGCCGCGACAGAGAGGCCTCTCGGCCCTCCACTCAAGTCGCACCCCGTACCAAGGCACGGGAAAATGTGCCTGACCTGCGAGATATGTTGGAGGACAAGGCAAGGCAAACAAGATCGATCTACGGATCGTGTGGGCTCCCCACGACTCAAGACGGTAACCGTCATGCCGGACACAAATCGGGTAGGGCCAAACACAGTAGACAAAGCTCATTTGAGCTACGTCGTGATATAGCCCAGTATAGAGGCGCCGCACACCCACTATGCTTCACAGACGAAGTAATGGATCATGAAATCCACGAGGGTTTCGAACCCGTAAACATCGAATCATATGATGGCACAACAGATCCTGCGGTATGGATCGAGGATTATCTCCTTCATATCCATATGGCCCGCGGCAATGATCTCCACGCCATCAAATACCTCCAACTCAAGCTTAAAGGACCAGCTCGGCATTGGCTTAGCAGCTTGCCAGCAGGATCAATCAGTTGTTGGGAGGACCTAGAAGCCGCATTCCTCGACAATTTCCAGGGCAGTTATGTGCGACCCCCAGGCGCAGATGACCTAAGCCACGTAATTGAACAGCCAGATGAATCGGCCAGGCAATTCTGGACACGGTTCCTAACAAAGAAAATCCAAATAGTCGAATGTCCGGACGCAGAGGCCCTAGCAGCCTTCAAGCACAATATCCGAGACGAGTGGCTTGCCCGGCACCTTGGACAGGAAAAGCCGAAATCTATGGCAACACTCACGACACTCATGACCCGCTTTTGCGTGGGAGAAGACAGCTGGCTTGCTCGTAGAAACAATATGACCAAGAACCCTGGTAATTCGGATACCAGGGACAGTAGTGGCATGTCACGTCGCAACAAGCCGAAGCGCCACATTAACGGCGACAATGCTGAGGATACGGCAGTTAATGCCGGATTCAAAGGCTATAAATCCGGTCAGCGGAAAAATCCATTCAAAAGCAATCCTAGGGGCCCGTCTAGTTTGGACCGAATACTCGACCGCCTGTGCCAGATACATGGCACCCCCGAAAAGCCGACCAATCACACCAACAGGGATTGTTGGGTGTTCAAGCAGGCAGGCAAGTTAAATGCCGAAAATACTAACAAGGGGCTACATAGCGATGACGACGAAGAGCCCCAGCCGCCGAACAACAGTGGACATAAGGGTTTTCCCCCACAAGTGCGGACGGTGAACATGATATACGCACCCCACATCCCCAAGAGGGAGCAGAAGCGCGCGTTAAGGGACGTATACGCGGTAGAGCCTGTCGCCCCAAAGTTCAACCCATGGTCCTCCTTCCCGATCACCTTTGATCGAAGGGACCATCCCACTAGCACCCGTCATGGCGGATTCACCGCATTGGTTCTAGACCCAATTATTGACGGATTTCATCTCACTAGAGTCCTTATGGACGGCGGCAGCAGCCTGAACCTGCTTTACCAGGATACAGTGCAGAAAATGGGCATAGATCCCTCGAGGATTAAGCCCACCAAAACGACCTTTAAAGGCGTAATATCAGGTGTAGAGGCCAACTGTACAGGCTCAGTCACACTTGAAGTGGTCTTCGGATCTCCGGATAATTTCCGAAGCGAGGAGTTAATCTTCGACATAGTCCCATTCCGCAGTGGCTATCACGCACTGCGCGGGCGAACCCCATTCGCCAAGTTCAATGCGGTACCGCATTACGCATACCTTAAGCTCAAGATGCCAGGCCCTCGAGGAGTAATTACGGTCAATGGAAACACCGAACGCTCTCCCCGAACGGAAGTGCACACGGCGGCCCTTGCAGCGGAAGTACAAAGCAGCCTCTCCAGGCAGTTCTCAAGTCCGGCCATTAAACGTCCGGACACCGTCAAGCGCGCGCGGAGTAACCTACAACAAGACCGCCTGGCACGTTCCGAGCAGGCATAGCAATGCGGCCCCAACCCCAGCCCTCGCAAAAATGCGACGCCAGTGCTTCTCGTACATAACTACGCTCTAGAAATACCATGGGTATAGGGGGAGGGGCACCATCACGGCACGCCCGAAACACGGCTTAAACCGCACCAGGGGCTGCCGATTTTTTAATTTTCTCTTACTTTCAGGACTCCATTCTCCAGAAGGCATGTTCGGCAGTTCAATTGCCGCACAAACGATGCAAGAACCAGGGAAGCAGACAAGCCATGCCGCATTACGAAACTCCCAGGTGGTCTCTATCACGAGTAGTATACCTGTTTCACATACCATTCCACAGCCTGCCCCTGGAACGGACATGTTAAATAGTCCAACCTTTTTGCTTATCGCATTATTTTGTATTGTTCTGCTTTGATCGCAGCCCTTTTTAATAAACAATGCATAGCTTTTGTCTATTTTTGCATTACTCTTTTTGTTACAAATATATGTTCCTTAACGACATGTTGCACCCGTACACTTTGGTACGGCCAAAATGCGCCAGGGGCTTTTGTACCCCTCAATATGGTGTGAGAAGTCTGAACACTTTAACAAGTGCGGCACCCCGAACTTATAGCATTATATGCATCGGCTTCGAATCATGTCTTGGGTCAATAGTTGGGTTTGCCCAACTCCTATGTTTTGGTGCCTTATGTTCCGCTATATCGGCTAAGGTAGCACTAGGAGAACTACTGCGATTGTGCCCTAGTTGAGCTGGGTCGAGCACCTGAGTAGAGAAAGCTAAAACTGACTATCATGATGAAGCGAGAGCCGGTCGCTGTTCGAGAGGTTTTTCGAGTCCCTAAAGACTTATGCCGCTTAGAGCGAGGAGTCGGCTCTGTCCGGCCAAAGCGTGGATAGCGCCCCGAACTCGGTCTTCCGAATACCAGGGGCTTCGCCGAAATTTAAAATTATAGAATTCTATGGCTAAGTGAGAGTGTTCACGCATTATAGTCGGATTGCCTCGTTCGTTGTGCTGAGCGCCTCCCTCGAAGGACCCAAACATGGGAAAAAGAGCGCTCAGGTTTATCCCCGAACACCCCAGCACTAGCGGCACGGGGGCAGAAGCCGATGACTCACCATCTCTCAGAATTGATAAACAGCCGCACATAAGGTAATATTTTAAATTCCAACAGCATTGCTTAGCGCATATGAACAAGTTTTCAGCGCACGGGACAAAACGAGCGAGTTTTACTCAAAAATTACATCCCTGGAACATTCATCCTCCACAAGGCGGGCACCCTTCAGAACATCCGTATAATAATTCTCGGGCTTGCGATACTCTTTCCCCGGCGGTGGCCCGTCCTTCACAAGCTTCTCAGCATCCAGCTTGCCCCAGTGCACCTTAGCACGGGCAAGGGCCCTACGGGCACCTTCAATGCAAACGGAGCGCTTGATGACTTCGAGCCTTGGACAGGCCACCACCAGCCGCCGCACCAGCCCGAAATAGCTCCCAGGCAGAGCCTCTCCAGGACACAGCCGAACTATGAGGCCCTTCATGGCCTGTTCGACCGCCTTGTGGAGCTCGACCAGTTGCTTCAGCTGGTCGCTCAGGAGCACGGGGTGTCCGGCCTTAGCATATTGAGACCAGAACACCTTCTCTGTCAAGCTGCCCTCCTCAGCTTGATAGAATGCGGTGGCATCGGACACCCTACGGGGAAGATCTAGGAATGCTCCTGGAGAGCTCCGGATTCGGGTAAGTAACAAGTAACTCACGCTTATATGTTTGCTTTGCATGAAGAATGCCTTACCCACCGCTATCTTTTTCACCGCATCCAACTCCTAGAGGGTCTTCTGGGATTCGGCCTTGGCAGACTTGGCATTTTCAATAGCCATCACGAGCTCGGACGCTCGCGTCTTTGAGTCAAGCTCCAAACTCTCATGTTTTTTCATGAGAGCCTGGAGCTCTTGCTGCACCTTGCCAACCTGGGCCTCATACTTCTCCCGATCGGTGCGCTCCGTGGCCGCCCTATTCTCGGCCTCGACCAGCGCTTGCTTAAGGGTCGCCACCTCCGACGTGGCCCCTACAATAGCCATGATAATCCTGTCATTTTTTGCAATTGCACCTTTTTTTATATATTTAAACAAGGTATTTCTTACCTTCCTTGTCCTCAAGCTGCTTCTTGGCACGCCCGAGCTCTTGCTCGGACTGCTCGAGGTTCTACTTCAGCGTGTCCACTTCCGCAGTCAGTGCGGTGGATGCCAGCAGAGAAGCCTGCATACGCATATTGACTCCTTTTTGTTAGACTCCTGCGAATTTTATTTGATCCTCTCTTCGGCTTTTCTTCCCGAACGCCAAACAGAGCATCAGGGGATACTGTCTATGCTGTAATATTATTTACACATTCTTTACTTAACTCAAAGCCTGTTAAAAGGCTAGTACAAGCTTTAGTCAGTCTGCTCTTGGCGGACTGAACCTTCTGGACCACCGCACTCATAATGGTGCGGTGCTCCTCGTCGACGGAGGAGCCTTTGAGCACCTCCAACAGATTGTCCAGCGCCTCCGGTTGGACGACGGTCACCGGCACGGTGGGCTTGCTCCTCTTAGAAGGAGGTCGCCCGCCGGACTCTGGAACCTTTGAAGATTCCGGAGCAGTGTTCGGCCTAGAGCCGGACTTGGAGCCCAGGGGGGTTTTATCCCCTTTACTCCTGGTGTCCGGGAGGTCGCCTTGTGGCGCCTCTAGGACCACCTCTTCCTGGCTTGGAACCTGTTGGGACAACACTTCAACGTCGTTCGTAGGGCGGGGGGAGGAAGCCGTCGGAAGCGAATTCACATCCGACGAGTCCAGTGAACCGCTCGATGACGCGTCGAGCCGGTCTTTGGGTGGGATGCATAATCATATTCGACATAACGGAAAGCTGTGCAATAAAGGAATACTGCGAATTACTCTGTTATCCGGATACTTACGATTTTGCCAGGGGCTTGGCCCTGAGTGGCCACTCCTCTCCACGGTCGTCGGCGTCGGTGGAGTAGTCCGGAGGAAGGGTTTTCCCCTTCTTGGACCCTTCGGCCTCCTTAGTAAGGGCGGCCTTCCTTTTCTTCTCTCCCCCCGCTGGAGGGGGAGAGGTCTCTTCTTCCTCCTCCTCGTCTTCATGGGAGGAATTCGCCTTGGAGCCGTCGGATGATGAACCCGACACCTCCTGGCACCGGGCACTTTTTCGAGTCCCCGTGGCCCTCTTCGTGGCCTTCTTCTCTGGCACCACATAGGGTGCCAGAACCAGCAGCTTCGCCAAGCAGAAATCGGCTGGGTGTTCGGGCAAAGGAGCCGGACAGTCGATCTGTCCGGACTTCGCCTGCCAAACCTGTCAAAGGTAAGGGAGCTTAGATCCCGCATAGAGTTAAACTATGAAAAACTAATACCCTGTAAAAGGTACAAACAACTTACCGCGCTAGCATGATGCTGTGCGCTGAATCCGCAATCCTCGGTAGCGGATGCGGGAGCCTCGGCGCCCTTGAAAAGCACCTTCCAGACATCTTCGTATGTCGTGTCGAAGAGCCTGCTCAGAGTTCGGTGCTGCGCCGGGTTGAACTCCCACAGATTGAAGGCCCATTGTTGACATGGGAGGATCCGGCGGATGAGCATGACCTGGACTACATTGACAAGCCTAAGCTGCTTGTCCACCAGGGTTTGGATGCATGTTTGTAGTCCAGTCGCACAGCTCGGTGATGTAAAACCACCCCGATTGCCACCCCTTCAGGGTCTCCACAAAGGAGCCCTCGAGCCATAAGACGTTGGGCATCTTGCCCACCATGGCGCCTCCGCACTCCCCCTGGTTGCCACGCACCACCTTCAGCTTGACATTGAAAGTCTTGAGCCATAGGCCAAAATGGGGGCGGATGCAGAGGAAAGCCTCACACACGACGATAAACGCCGAGATGTTGGGGATGAAGTTCGGGGCCAGATCATGGAAATCCAGGCCGTAGTAGAACATGAGTCCCCGGACGAATGGGTGGATAGGAAAGGCCAGTCCGCTGAGGAAGTGGGGAAGGAACACTACCCTCTCATGGGGCCTTGGGGTGGGGAGGAGCTGCCCCTCTTTGGGAAGCCGGTACGCGATGTCGTTAGACAAGTATCCGGCCTTCCTCAGTTTTTTGATGTGTCCGTCCGTGATGGAGGAGACCATCCACTTGCCTCCCGCTCCAGACATGGCTGGAGAAGGTTGAGGTGGGGAGTGCGGACTTGCGCGCTGGAGCTCGAGTGTGTGAAAATGGATAGGCAAAGGAGGAAGAAGGCGTAGGTGAAAAGGTGGATCCTTATCCCCTTATATAGGTGGACGCAACTACGTGTCCCCACCAGCCTGGTAAAACTCGCTTATCTCCAAGCGCCGTAATCAATGGCGCGGTTGGGTTACCCACGCCCGTATTAATGAGAATCCCGAAATAAGGGGACACGATCTCTGCTTTAACAAGACGTGCCAAGGAAACCGCCTCGCGTGACACACTGAGGTGGGATAATAAAACGATTCGAATAAAGGCTTGGCCGTGGTGCGTCACACTATGGAATACGTCAGCAGATTAGATTTGTGTAAATATTATTCTCTCTATGGCAATATGTGGAAACTTATTTTGCGGAGCCGGACACTATCTTTGTGTTCACAATCTTCTATGAAGTACTTGGAGGAGGAACCCGCCTTGCAATGCCGAAGACAATCTGCGCGCCGGACTCGTCGCCATTGAAGCCTGGTTCAGGGGCTACTGAGGGAGTCCTGGATTAGGGGGTGTCCGGATGGCCGGACTATACCTTCAGCCGGACTCCTGGACTATGAAGATACAAGATTGAAGACTTCGTCCCGTGTCCGGAAGGGACTTTCCTTGGCGTGGAAGGCAAGCTTGGCGATACGGATATGTGGATCTCCTACCATTGTAACCGACTTTGTGTAACCCTAACCCTCTCCGGTGTCTATATAAACCGGATGGTTTTAGTCCGTAGGACAACATAAAGAACAACAATCATACCATAGGCTAGCTTCTAGGGTTTAGCCTCTCCGATCTCGTGGTAGATCTACTCTTGTACTACCCATATCATCAATATTAATCAAGCAGGACGTAGGGTTATACCTCCATCAAGAGGGCCCGAACCTGGGTAAAACTGCGTGTCCCTTGCCTCCTGTTACCATCCGGCCTAGATGCACAGTTCGGGACCCCCTACCCGAGATCCGCTGGTTTTGACACCGACAGGGGTCTCTGGACAGCCGGACTATATCCTTTGGCCGGACTGTTGGACTATGAAGATACAAGATTAAAGACTTCGTCTCGTGTCTGGATAGGGCTCTACTTGGCGTGGAAGGCAAGCTAGGCAATACAGATATGTATATCTCCTCCTTTGTGACCGACCTTGTGTAACCCTAACACCTCCCGGTGTCTATATAAACCGGAGGGTTTTAGTCCGTAGGACAACGTACAATCATACCATAGGCTAGCTTCTAGGGTTTAGCCTCTCCGATCTCGTGGTAGATCAACTCTTGTAATAATCATGTCATCAAGAATAAATCAAGCAGGACGTAGGGCTTTACCTCCATCAAGAGGGCCCAAACCTGTGTAAAACATCATGTCCCCAGCCTCCTGTTACCATCTACCTTAGACGCACAGTTCGGGACCCCCTACCCGAGATCCGCCGGTTTTGACCCCGACATTGGTGCTTTCATTCAGAGTTCCTCTGTGTCGTCGCCATTATGCTTGATGGCTCCTACTATCATCGATAGCGATGCAGTCCAGGGTGAGACTTTCCTCCCAGACACATCTTTGTGTTCGGCGGCTTCGCACTGCGGGCCAACTCGCTTGGCCATCTGAAGCAGATCGAAAGTTACGCCCCTGCCACCAGGTCAGGTTTGGAAGCTTAAATTACCCAGCCGATATCCGCGGAGACTTGATCTGCGACGGATTCGAGCCCCTGCCTTGTGTGCCACGCGGTCATGATGAGTACGATTTAGCTCTACCATCGGACCGTATTCAGGAGATCGCACTAGCAGTAGCTCTGAGCCACAATTCGGAGCCAGTTGCGCCATCCAAGGATGGGTGGATAGACCCCGTCATGGAGGCCGTATCCTTAGTGGCGATCGAGCCGAATATCGATCTTACCCTTCACGACAGACGTGTTGCCAAACTGCCGGATCCTTCTCCGGCCACGGACTCCGAAGCACCTGCGCCCGTTCCTGTCGAATCCGATTGGGCGCCGATCATGGAGTTTACCTCCGTGGTTATTTTTTAGCACTCGCCCTTTGGTGACATACTGAACTCATTAAGCTCTCTCTCCTTGATAGGAGAGTCCTGGCCGAACTACGTCCGGCAGGATTGGGATGCGGATGACGAAGAAATTCGCCGCCCACCCACCACCCACTTAGTAGCTAGTATCGAAGACTTAACCAACATGCTCCAATTCGACTCCGAAGACATCGACGGTATGGACGACGATGCGGGAGACGAAGAGGAACCACTGCCCACAGGGCACTGGACAGCCACCTCATCATATTATATATACATGGTGGACACACCCAAAGAAGGCAATGGCGACGAGACAACGGAGGATGACCCCTCCAAAAAGCAACCCAAGCACTAGCGTCTGCGGCGCCGCTCTAAGTCCTGCCAAGGCAAAAGTGGTGATACCGGCACCGGAGATAATAGCCCTCCGGACAGTGCCGAAGACAACAACAATCCCCTCCAGCAAGATTTAGAGCAGGAGGATGGAGGAGCCAGGCCTCCTGAGAGAGCGGCTGATGGAGAGGTGGAGGATGATAATTACATGCTTCCCTCCGAAGGCGAGGCAAGCCTCGATGATGACGAATTCGTCGTGCTTGAGGATCCCGTCGAACAAGAGCACTTCAAGCGCCGGCTTATAGCCATGGCAAATAGCCTTAAGAAAAAGCAGCAGCAGCTTTAAGCTGATCAAGATTTGCTAGCTGACAGATGGACTGAAGTCCTGGTGGCCGAGGAATATAAACTCGAACGCCCCTCCAAAAGTTACCCAAAGTGTAGGTTGCTACCCCGACTGGAGGAGGAAGCACCGAAACCTACATCCCCAGCGTATGACGTGGCTGATCGGCCGCGACAGAGAGGCATTCCAGCCAAAAGCTCAGCCCGCACCCCGATGCCATTCAAATAAAAAGGCATGGGGAAATATGCCAGACATGCGAGATGTATTGGAGGACAAAGCAAAACATGCAAGGTCGATCTACGGATCACGAGGGCGCACCACTATGTGAGACAATAATCGTCACGCCGGATACAGTAAAAGTAAGTCCGACCGGGCCGAACACAGCGGGCAGGACTCATTCGAGCTGCGTCGTGACATAGCCTAGTACAAAGGCACCGCACACCCCCTATGCTTCACAGAAGAAGTAATGGATCATGAAATCCCAGAGGGTTTCAAACCCGTAAATATAGAATCATATGACGGCACAATAGATCCTACGGTATGGATCGAGGATTTCCTCCTGCATATCCACATGGCCCGCGGTGATGATCTACACGCCATTAAATACCTCCCACTCAAGCTCAAAGGACCAGCTTGGCATTGGCTCAATAGCTGGCCAACAGAGTCCATTGGTTGTTGGGAGGATCTGGAAGCCGCATTCCTCGACAACTTCCAGGGCACTTACGTGCGACCCCCAGATGCCGATGACTTGAGCCACATAATTCAGCAGCCAGAGGAATCGGCCAGGCAATTCTGGACATGGTTCCTAACAAAGAAAAATAAAATCATCGACTGTCCGGATGCAGAGGCCCTAGCAGCTTTTAAGCACAACATCCGCGACGAGTGGCTCGCCCTGCACCTTGGCCAGGAAAAGCTGAAATCTATGGCAGCCCTCACGACATTCATGACCCACTTTTGTGCGAGAGAAGACAGTTGGCTGGCTCGCAGCAATAACATATCAAAGAACCATGGTACTTCGGATACCAAGGATGGCAATGGCAGGTCATGTCATAACAAACATAAGCGCTGCATTAACAGCGACAATACCGAGGATACGGCAGTCAATGCCGGATTCAAAGGCTCTAAACCCGATCAGCGGAAAAAGCCATTCAAAAGAAGCACTCCAGGCCTGTCCAGTTTGGACCGTATACTCGATCGCTCGTGCCAAATACACGGAACCCCCGACAAGCCAGCCAATCACACCAACAGGGATTGTTGGGTGTTTGAGTAGGCCGGTAAGTTAAATGTTGAAAACAAAGATAAGGGGTCACATAGCGATGACGAGGAGGAGCCCCGACAACCGAACACCGAAGGACAGAAGAGGTCCCCCCCACAAGTGCGGACGATGAACATGATATACGCAACCCACATCCCCAAGAGGGAGCGTAAGCATGCGCTCAGGGACGTATATGTGTTGGAGCCAGTCGCCCCATAGTTCAACCCATGGTCCTCCTGTCCGATCACCTTCGATCGCAGGGACCACCCCACTAGTATCCGTCATGGCGGATTCGCCGCACCAGTCCTAGACTCAATCATTGACGGATTTCACTTCACTCGAGTCCTAATGGACGGCGGCGGCAGCCTGAACTTGCTTTATCAGGATACAGTGCACAAAATGGGTATAGACCCCTCAAGGATCAAACCCACAAAAACGACCTTTAAAGGTGTCTTACCAGGTGTAGAGGCCCATTGCACAGGCTCAGTCACACTGGAAGTGGTCTTCGGATCCCCGGATAACTTCCGAAGCGAAGAGTTAATCTTTGACATCGTCCCATTCCGCAGTGGCTACCATGCACTGCTCAGGCGGACCGCATTTGCTAGATTCAATGCGGTACCGCATTATGCATATCTCAAGCTCAAGATGCCAGGACCTCGGTGGGTCATAACAGTCAATGGAAACACAGAGCGCTCTCTACGCACGGAGGAGCACACTGCGGCCCTCCCAGCAGAAGCGCAAAGCAGCCTCTCAAGGCAATCCACTAGTTCGGCGATTAAGGACCCAGACACCTTCAAGCGCGCCTGGAGTAATTGGCAACTAGACCGCCTAGCACATTCCGAGCTCGCATAGCAATACGGCCCCCACCCCGATCCCAGCCAAACGGTGAAATCCGTGCCACGCGTACATAATTACGCATTAAAAATACCATGGGCACAGGTGGGGAGGGGGGCACGACTACGGCACGCCCCAAGACGCGGCTTCAACCACACTAGGGGCTTCCCGCTTCGTTATTTTTCTCTTTCAGGACTTTAATCTCTGGAAACCCTGTCCGGCAGCATGATTGCCGAACACATGATGCAGCAACCAAGGAGGCAGAAAGCTATGTCACACCACGGAACTCCCAGGTGGATTACGATAACGAGTGAAATATTTGCTTTAATACTATCCGTCAGCTTGCCCTTGGAAGGGACATGTCAAACAATCCTACTTTTTGCTTATCGCACTACTTGTATCATTCTGCTTTAACACACCTTTTTGAATAAATAATGCATAGCATTAAGACTATTATTGCATTCTTCCTTTCTATATATATATATATATATGTTCATTCATGATATCTAGCACCCGTACACTCTGGTACGGCCAATACGCTAGGGGCTTAAGCATACCGCATAATACGACATGAGAAGTCCGAACACTTTCAACAGTGCGGCACCCTGAACTTATATCATTATATGCATCAGCTCTGAATCATGTCTTGGGTCAATAGTTGGGTTTGCCCGGTTCCCATGTTTTGGTACCTTATGTTCCGCTATATCGGCTAAGGTAGCACTGGGAGAACTACTGCGATTGTGCCCCGGTTCTGCTGGGCTAAGCACCTCAGTAGATAAAGCTAAAACTGACTGTCATGATAAGGCGTGAGACTGGTCGCTGTTTGAGAGGTTTCAAGTCCCTAAAGACTTATGCCGCTTAGAGCGAGGAGTCGCCCCTGTCCGGCTTAAGGCATGTATTGCACCCCGAATACGGCCTTCCGGAATACTAGGGGCTTCGCCGAAATTTAAAATTATAGAATTCTATGGCTAAGTGAGAGTGATAACGCATTATAGTCTGATTGCCTTGTTCGTTGTGATGAGCACCTCCCTCCAAGGACCCAAAATGGGAACAAGAGTGCTCAGGTTTATCCCGAACACCCCAGCACTCGTGGCATGGGGGCAGAAGCCGGCGACTAGCCATCTCTCAGATTTGATAAACAGCCGAACAGAAGGTAATATTTTAAATTCAGACAAGCGTCGCATAGCGCATATGAACAAGTTTTCATAATACAGGATTACACGAGCAAGTTTATTCAAATATTACATCTTTCACACACTCGTCCGCTACAAGACGGGCACCCTTCAGGACACCCTCATCGTACATCTCGGGTTGGCGATGCTCCTTGCCCTGCGGCGGCCCCTCCTTCGCCAGCTTCACGGCGTCCATCTTAGCCCAGTGCACCTTTGCACAGGCGAAAGCCCGGCATGCACCTTCGATGCAGACGGACTGCTTAATGACTTCCAGCCATGGGCAGGCGTCCACAAGCCGCCTCACTAGGCCGAAGTAGCTGTTGGGAAGGGTGTCACTAGGCCACATCCGGACTATAAAGCCCTTCATGGCCTGTTCGGGTGCCTTGTGCAGCTCGACCAGTTGCATCAGCTGGTCGCTCAGAGGCATCGGGTGTTCGGTCTCAGTATACTGAGACCAGAACAGCTTCTCCGTTGAGCTTCCCTCCTCGGCCTGGTAAAACTGTGCGGCATCCGACACGATGCAGGGCAAATCTGCGAATGCTCCTAGAGAGCTCTGGATTCAGGTAAGTAACACGTAATTTACTTTCACATGCTTGCTTTGCATATAGAATGCCTTACCCGCCGCTATCTTCTTCATCGCATCAATCTCCTGGAGAGCCTTTTGGGCTTTAGCCTTGGCATTCTTTGCGCTCTCGAGGGCAGTGGCAAGCTCGGACTCTCACGTCTTCAAGTCAAGCTCCAACGCCTCGTGCTTCCTCATGAGAGCGTGGAGCTCTTGCTGCACCTCGCCCACCCATGCCTCCTGCCTTTCCCGCTCGGTGCGCTCCTTGGCCGCTTTGTTTTCGGCCTTGGATAGTGCTTGCTTCAGGGTCGCCACCTCGGTCGTGGCCCCTGGAAAATTTACGATGATCCTGTCATTTGGCAATCGCATTCTTTATATATATATATATATATATATATATATATATATATATATATATATATATATATATATATATATATCAATAGACTAGTTACTACTTACCTTTGTTCTCCTAGAGCTGCCTCTTGGCAAGGCCGAGCTCTTTCTTGAAACCTTCGAGGTCCTGCTTCAGTGCGGCGACCTGCGCTGTCAGTGCGGCAGAGGCCATCAGTGAAGTTTGCATACGCATATAGACATACTTATATTAAACTCCTGCGATATTGTTTGATCCTCTATTCGGCTTTTCTTTGTGAACACCGAACAGAGCATCAGGGGCTACTATCTATGCGGTAATATTTTTCCTATATTTCAAATACTTACCTCAAAGCCTGTTAGAAGGCTGGCACAGGCTTCAGTCAGTCCGCTCTTGGCGGACTGAACCTTCTGGATCACCGCACTCATAATAGTGCGGTGCTCTTCGTCGATGGAAGCGCTGCGAAGCGCTCCCAGCAGATTGTCCGGTGCCCCTGGATTGGCAGAGGTCACCGGCACAGGTGTCTTGCCCCTTTTAGAAGGAGGCCGCCTGCCCGAGTCCGGAACCACTGGAGGTCACCGGCACAGGCGTCTTGCCCCTTTTAGAAGGAGGCCGCCTGCCCGAGTCCGGAACCACTGGAGGTTCCGGCGCGGTGTTCGGCTGAGGGCCGAGCTCGGAGCCCTCGGGAGCCTTACTCCCTCTGCTTCTGGAGTCCGGAAGGTCGCCTTGAGGTGCCTCCGGGATTGTCTCCCCTCAACCCAGTGCCTCTTGAGACAATACCTCGGCATTGTCCGTAGGGCAAGGGGAGGTGGCGGTTGGAAGTGGATCGCTATCCATATCCGACGAGTCCAAGGAGCCGCCCGACGAAGATACGTCGATACGGGCTTGGGGCGGTCTGCATAATCATATTCGACATTAGGATAAGCAGTGCATCAAAGGTATGCTATGAGTTACTCTGGTATCTGAATACTTACGACTTCGCCAGGGGCTTGGCCCTAAGCAGCCACTCGTCTTCGTCTTCGGCGGCGGTGGTGCAGTAGTCCGGAAGGAGGGTTCTCCCCTTCTTGGACCCTTCGGCCCCCTCGGTCGGGGCGGCCTTCCTTTTCTTGTCTCTGCTGACTGAAGTGGGAGCATCTTCATCTTCCTCCTCGTCTTCAGGGGAGGAGTGCGTCACGGAGTTATCGGACGATGAGTCAAACACCTGGCATCGGGACCTCTTTCGGGTTCCCTTGGCCTTCTTGGTCTTCTCCGGCACCTTGTAAGGAGCCGGAGTCAGCATCTCCGTCAGGAGAGCGTCCGTAGTGTCTTCGGGCAGAGGGGCCAGACAGTTAATCTGCCCTGACGTCTCCACCCAGTCCTGCCAAAGGCATGGGGCTTAGACCCCATGCATGGCTAAGCTAGGGGAAATAAATATCCTACCGGATGTATAGAACTCACCGAATGCGCTAGGCGCTTCGTGCTTAGCCCACGGTCCTCGGTGAGAGAGGGGGGGACCTCAGCGCATTGAAGAACTCCCACAAGTTAAAATCCCGTTGTTGACACGGGAGGATCCGGCGGATGAGCATCACCTGGACTATGTTGACAATCTTGAGCTTCTTGCTTGCCATATTCCGGATACATTTCTGGAGTCCGTCCAGCTCCACCGATGAACCCCAAGATAGGCCCTTCTCTTTCCAGGAGGTGAGCCGCGTGGGGATTCCGGATCGAAACTCGGGGGCCACCACCCAGTTGGTGTCGCGCGGCTCGGTGATGTAGTACCATGTCGATTGCCACCCCTTTATGGTCTCCATGAAGCAGCCTTCAAGCCATGTAACATTGGGAATCTTGCCCACCATGGCTTTGCCGCATTCCCCTTGTTGCCCCCACCACCTTTGGCTTGATATTGAAGGTCTTTAACCACAGGCCGAAGTGGGGCCGGATGCGGAGGAAAGCCTCACACACGATGATGAACGCCGAAATGTTGAGGATTAAGTTCGGGGCCAAATCATGGAAGTCCAGCCCGTAGTAGACCATGAGACCGCGGACGAATGGATGGAGAGGAAACCCCAGTCCGTGGAGGAAGTGGTGAAGGAAAACAACCCTCTCGTCAGGTTCGGGGGTAGGAACGATCTACCCCGCAGCGGGCAGCCGATGCGCGATATTTGCGGCTAATTATGCGGCTCCGCGCAGCTTATTGATGTGTCCCTCCATAACGGAGGAAGCCATCCATTTGCCTCCCGCTCCGGACATGTTTGGAGAAGGTTGAGGGGAAGGATGTGGACTTGGGCATTGGAGCTCGAGTGCGCAAGAACGGATGGGCAAGGAAGAAGAAGGCATGGGTAGAGAAAGGTTAAACCTTATCCCTTTATAAGGGCGGCCGAAACTATGCGCCCCCACTAGTCTGGTAAAACTCGGTCATCCCCCAAGCGCTGTAATTGATGGCGCGGTGGGGTTACCCACACCCGTATTGATGAGTATCCCGTAATAAGGGGGACACGATATGTGCTTTGACAAGACGTGTCAAGAAACTGCCTCGCGTTATGTGCGGAGCTGGTTAAAGAAAAACGGTTTGAATAATCACCGAGCCATGGCATGATGTCATGTTTCCAAAATGTGTCAGCAGATTAGATTTGTGGAAATATTATTCTCTCTACGGTGGTATGTGGAACTTATTTTGCAGGGTCGGACACTATCCTGTTTTTCAAACTCTTTTGTGGTGTATCCGGAGGAGGAACCCGCCTTGCAATGCCGAAGACAACACTGTGCGCCAGACTCATCGTCATTGAAGCCTGGTTCAAGGGCTACTGAGGGAGTCCTGGATTAGGGGGTCTCCGGACAACCAGACTATATCCTTTGGCCGGACTGTTGGACTATGAAGATACAAGATTGAAGACTTTGTCTCATGTCCGGATAGGACTCTACTTGGCGTGGAAGGCAAGCTAGGCAATACGGATATGTATATCTCCTCCATTGTAACCGACCTTGTGTAACCCTAACCCCTCCCGGTGTCTATATAAACCGGAGGGTTTTAGTCCTTTGGACAACATACAATCATACCATAGGCCAGCTTCTAGGGTTTAGCCTCTCCAGTCTCGTGGTAGATCAACTCTTGTAATACTCATATCATCAAGAATAAATCAAGCAGGACGTAGGGTTTTACCTCCATCAAGACGGCCCGAACCAGGGTAAAACATTGTGTCCCCAGCCCCCTGTTACCATCCGCCTTAGACGCACTGTTCGGGACCCCCTACCCGAGATCCGCCGGATTTGACACCGACACTTGGTTTTACATTTGCCTAGCAACTTATAACTTTCCCTTGGGTTCTGCAGACCTAAGGGTCATCTTTATTTTAACCTCTGGGCCTGTGCTCCTCTGAGTGTTGGTCCGAAATGGGCAGCCTACGAGGCCACCTTGGGGAAACTTGAGGGCTGGTTTTACTCATTGCTTTTCCCATCCGGTGTGCCCTGAGAACGAGAAACGTGTGACTCCTATCGGGATTTGTCGGCACATCGGGCGGTCTTGCTGGTCTTGTTTTACCATTGTCGAAATGTCTTGTAACTGGGATTCCGAGACTGATCGGGCCTTTCCAGGAGAAGGAATATCCTTCGTTGATCGTGAGAGCTTGTGATGGGCTAAGTTGGGACACCACTTCAGGGTATAAACTTTCGAGAGCCGTACCCGTGGTTATGTGGCAAATGGGAATTTGTTAATATCCGGTTGTAGAGAACTTGACACTTGACTTAATTAAAATGAATGAACTGCGTGTGTAGTCATGACGGTCTCTTTTCGGCGAAGTCCGAGAAGTGAACACGGTTTGGGTTATGTTTGAACATAAGTACTTCTAGGATCACTTCTAGCTTCACGTCTGTTGCGTAGCTTCTCATCTTACTCTTAGTTGCGTATGTTAGCCAACATATTTCCTTAGCGCTTGCTACAGCTCCACCTCCTTACCTCGTCTTACCAATAAGCTTAAATAGTCTTGAGGTCGCTGGTGTGAGATTGCCGAGTCCTCGTGACTCACGGATACTTCCAAAACAGTTGTAGGTGCTGATGATACCAGTGCAGGTGATTCTACCGAACTCAAGTGGGAGTTCGACGAGGACCTTGGTCGTTACTATGTGTCGTTTCCTAATGATCAGTAGTAGAGCCCAGTTGGGACGATCGGGGGTCTAGCATTTAGTGTTTATCTTCCTTTTATTCGGTTTTGACCATAGTCGGTCTATTAGTGTATTTTGGATGATGTATGAATTATTTATGTATTGTGTGACGTGGCGAGTGTAAGCCAACTCTATTTATCCCTATCTTGTTCATTACATGGGATGTTTGTGAAGATGACCCTTCTTGCGACAAAACCACGATGCGGTTATGACTCTAAGTCGTGCCTCGACACGTGGGAGCTATAGCCGCATCGTGGGTGTTTCAAGTTGGTAACCAGAGCCATCCCCGACTTAGGAGCCCCATGCCTGATCAAATCGATGACGTTGTTGAGTCTAGAACAGAAAAGTTTTGAGTCTTAGGATTATATATCGGAGAGTAGGATTCTTTTACTCCTCAGTCCCTTCGTCGCTCTGGTGAGGCCTCCTGACATAGATGTTTTGTCTTTCCTCTCCTCAAATTTCACGAAATGTTTTTTAGGATCACGCGGGTATCTTGGAATCATTCCGATATTCTTCTGACGAGAACACTGTTCTTAGTGCCTCCTGATATTTAGGGGTTGTGGCAGTGTCCCTGGGAGTTGAGCTCCGAGGTGTTATCGTCACAATTTTATTGTTGCAGTTCTGGAATACCTGAGTTCACCGACATCGAAAATCTCTTTTATTTAGTTGTTGGTGAGATAACCTTGATGCCACCCAGTACTGGGGCGGGAGTTCGGGAGTATTGCCATAACTCGTATAACGGATGCTTTTCGAAGGCTGAGGTACACGATTTCCGGAAGTTTCTTGGTTATGTGTTGATGGATGGATACAGTTGGAGCGTAGGGCTTGTTAGTTGTGTGATATATATTGTGCCTCCATATATCCCCAACACCAGATTACATAACCAGAAAGTTCGGGAGTTTATAGGTGGGAATTCAAGTATCCCATAGGATATCTTTCCAATAGACACATGATACGATATGGGGTCTATCATATGTTTGCTTCTGGTTTATTCTGCAAGCCAATTCTTTGTTTTGTTGTGAGTTGTGGTATTTGAGTTGCTTCAATGTCAGGTGTTGATTCCATACCTTTTCCTAAGTAGTGTTCTCATATTTCTATGTCAATTCTAATCCTTCTTGGTCATCTAGGTTGTCATGTTAATTCTTTTCCAACCAGAGTGATTCTCTTCAAGTGGATCCGATCACTTCAACATTCGCAAGATCACCTCTCAGTTTTCCCAACGGTGTTTGTTTCATCCATCCCAAGTTGTCTTTGTTTTTCCCGCCCTCCCACCCATTTATTCAAGGACTCGGATTTCTTAATCAAGTATCCTTTTTATTGATGGAAATTCTCTCCGTTCTTTTCCGTCATGTTCTTATCCGATGATTCTCAAGAAGATACTAAGGAAGCTTCAAGTTCATCAATCTTCATTCTTTTTCATCTCCGGTGGACTAAATACGAGCTTTCAGTGTTCATCACATTCCTTTCCTTGTTTCAAATGTTTTCTCATGCCGGTGCACCTCTTAATCATCCACTCCTCACCATTCATTTGTGTCACACCCTATCTAGTTCATGCATTAGAGTGATAGCATCATGTTTAAATTTCCCAGAAAAATGAAATGGGGATGATAGAACCCCCAGCACCCCCTTAAACCAACTAGGGTTTACTAAAATCTTTTTCAATGAACCTGAAATGCCCTTCTAAAAAGTCCACCCTTTTTGTTTTGGGTTAAAACCTTTGACAAAAATGTTGAACATTTTTCTAGGACATCTTAAGGTCATTGGATTAACTCATATAGTATTTGCATTTGGCCATTTAAATGCTACAAAATATTTTAAATGCTCAAATAATTCTAGAAATTAGTGTGGGCTGTTGGAAATAATCTAAAAAGAGCCTATGATTATTTTCAGGATTTTTGTAAGTGCCTAACTATTTTTAATAAAGCCACAAACTTACAGAAAAATAGAAAAAGAAAAACAAACCAAGCAGAGGCTTACCTGGCGCCCACCTAGCAGGCCCACCTGCTGGCCCAGCCCAGTCACCGCTCCAGCGAGCTGCTTGGCTTGGCCAGGCAGGCAGGCAGGTGCTCGACGTTGGCGCCTACGCGCGCCACGCAGCTGCCCGCCGCCCTGCTTCCTCCCCTCGCAGTGCTACTGCCCTGGATCGGTCACCCACTCCTCCCCCGAGCTCGCAGACACGCCTCTCTCTCCACAGCTCCTCTCCCTCGCTCTCCCGCACCATGGCCGACGCTGCCGCGCCCGCGCCACCGTGCTAATCGCGTCCGCCTTCGTCCCTGTGCTGCATCACCGTGTCCACTAGCTCCACCGTCTTCGACTACGTCGAGCAGGCTGAGCCCTGAGCGCGCGCCTGCTCTGGAGTCGCCGCTGACCCCGTCTCCCCCAACTCCGGCCACCGAGATCGCCATCATCGCCCCGCTCAGCTCTGGCCTTCCCCGAGCCCGCTTCGACGCTTGCTGCAATCACCGTGAGCCCAGCTCCGTCCTCCCCCTCTCCACTAACTCCCTCTTGCACCATGTGCACCGCACCACGCTCACCCGAGCACCAGCCGCCGCTGAGCTCGTCGCCGACATGACTCTGGCCACCCACCGGCCACACCATTACGACCAACGCACTCACCGCACTCGCAGGAGCCCGTAGCACCACTCCACGCGCCTCGCCGTGCCCCATAGCCTCGGTTTCGACCTCGCTCGAACTCCGGCGACCGCCAAGGTCATCGCCAGCGACGTTTACGGCCACCCCAGCTCCACCCACTGCCACCACTCGATGCGGCTTGCTCCCAGCTACGCGTAGATGCTCTCCGCCGCCCATTTGGTCGCCAGAACGCGTAGATGCACTTCCACCACCGCGTCTGGCCTCGCCAGCGGCTAAACGCTGGCGGGTTTGAACCGTTGACTTTCACTGGGTGGGCCCAGGTTGACTCCCCTGAGTCTATGACAAGTGGACCCCCTCTGCTAATTAACCTAGGGTTAGCATTAACTAATTTTAGTTAGTTTAGGTCACTGACATGCGGGCCCAGGCCCCACTGACAGTTTAGTTAGTATTAACTTAACCCTGTTAATTAGTTGTTTCACTGACGTGTGGGTCCCAGCCATCAGGTTTGACCTGGGCTGGCGCCTTTGACTCGCTGACGTCACAGTGACGCAGTGCTGACGCAGTTATTTATTTTCTGGATTTATTTTTATATAGGAAATTCTAGAAAATAGCCAAAACTTCTAAAAATCATAGAAAATCAACCATAGCTCCAAATCAAACAATTGATATATGAAAAATGATCAAAAAAATTCAATCTTTCCATATGTAATGGTTTCATGCATGAAAAAACAATTTAACCTTGCTCTTTAGGTGAAACAAGATAATACACTTATAATGCATAAGAACTTAAGCTACCATTTGAATCTCTGATTCAAATGGACCCATTTCAACTTGTTTCACATTGCATTAGGTAGGACACATCATTTTGCCATGTCATAGCCTGCATCATATTGTTGCATATTGCCATGTGTTGATTATATTCTATGGTGTCTTTCGTGGTAGGTTCTGCCTCCGAGGATATCTCCGAGTATCCAACTGAAGGGCAGTACCCTACTACCACTCCATCAGGCAAGCAGCCCCATTGATCATATCGATACAATCCCATGTCCTCGCCTCTGCTCTCGTTTACTGCATTAAGACAACAACATTTCAAACTGCTGTGTGCTATGGTAGTTGAACCCTTATCCTCTGCATGACCTATCATTGCCACAGTAACTAGATGAAACCCACTAGCATGTGTAGGAGTTGATTGAGCCATGTATGTGTTTCCTACCTTGCTATGCCTGCTATGCTCATAGTTGGGTCAGGTCTGGTTCATCACGGTGATGGGCTAGAGTGAAATGATTATGTCGGGAATGAGAGGTATGTGTTGAACAATTTTTGGTAAAGGTATCGATGAGAGGCCATGTAGGAGTACATGGTGGGTTTTTTCATTGAGGCCGTCCATAAGAACTGAGATCTGTATGCGTGATTTAAGATTCAGCTACTACCACACATTGGGCCCTGAAATATGACCCCGCTCGACTTTCTGACCCCTCTCGTCCTCTGTCCAAGAGTTGCAACTAGTTTCTGGTGTTTGTAGGTTATGTGTTGGCGGCCGTGCGTAGTGCTGACCCTAGGGGTGGGCTATGATGTGGTAGATAGACTGTGGCCGGGTATGTCGGGCGCCTGTTTGGCGTCTTGGGACCCTATACACATCGTTTGGGGCCATTGAGGACACCCCGGTCGGATTTCCTTGCAGATGGAACCCGAATAGGCGATAAACCTAGACTAGAGACTTGTGTGGTTAGTCAGGTCGTGGTCTACACCCACGTCGGCTTTCGCTTGAAGTCTTCCGAGCACATGTCGTGTGCAGACGCTAAGTGGTGGTAACATGTGTGACGAAGTACACCCTTGCAGGGTATAAAACTATTCGAATAGCCACGTCCGCGGTAAAGGACTACTTGGTTGCCTATACAGTTCATAGACAAGTTAATGGTTACTACTAAAAGACTCAAGATAAGTGTGAGTATCGAGGATGGCCCTCTTGTAGGAGGACAAGGGAGGATCCCCGGTGGAGTATTGTGTTGGTGATTAGTGGACTCGTGTGCGAGAACTACTTTACTAGTGGTGTCTCGTAGGATAGCTTAGCCAAGAGTCAAAGCTGGCTTGCTGCAATAACTCCACCACCTTCTTGAGAATGAGCATGTATAGTAGGTTCTGATGTAAGACTTGCTGAGTACCTTTGTACTCATGTTTGCTTTAATTACTGTTTTCAGACGACAACACCGCCCCTCCGATGGGTTTTATGTAGAGCTCGACGTCGATCAGTAACTTGTCACCCAGGTGGTGATCCTGGCCATGGAGGGCCTCATGTAGATAGACAGGCTTCGAGAAGCCTTCTTTCTTTCTAGTGTCTATACTCAGACTATTTGCTTCCGCATGAGCTTGTATGCTTGTATGACTTGAGTGTCGGGTCATGTGACCCCTACCTGTATGAACATGTTATGTATGGCTCTCTGGAGCCTTTAAATAAAGTACTTGAGTTGTAGAGTTTTGTTGTGATGCCATGTTGTATTTGCACATATCGAGCATATTGTGTGTATGATTGAAATGCTTGGTATGTGTGGGATCCGACAATCTAGTTGTTTATCCTTGGCAGCCTCTCTTATGGGGAAATATAGTCTAGTGCTCCTCGAGCCATATTATTCCACTACAACCTAATTCACCGGAGTCCTACTAGCCCAGCACTACTTCTCAGGACACTTGACTGGCCGGCATGTGTTTCACTTCGTTCCTATGTCTGTCACTTCGGGGAAATGTCACGCGGTGACATCCGGAGTCCTGCCTAGCCTGCCATAGCCTGGGTTCCCCAGAGTCCTGTTAGCCCAGTGCTACAGCCCGGAATCACACGCTGTTGACCGACATGCTCGATGTGATTTATCTATGCATGTCTCCATAGGTCTGTGCCGCTCTGGGTTCATGACTAGCCATGTCGGCCCGGGTTCTCTATCATATGGATGCTAGCAACACTATCATATACGTGATCCAAAAGGCACAAACCGTCCCAGGCCATGGTAAGGCGACACCCGTGGGGATACCATGCGTGAGGCTGCAATGTGATATGAGATGTTACCAGCTAGATCGATGTGACTTGAAATCAGGGTCCTGACAGCGTTGGCATCAGAGTCGGACTGCCTGTAGGTTCGTTGAGCCAAACTGGTCGATGTCGAGTCTAGAAATGCTTTAATTATATGTAGGGGAATTGATTGTGGGAGGGAACGTAAGGCTCTTTTACTCCTTTACCTTATGCCCTCTGATCTGAGTCATTCTCTTCTCAATCTACGTGGGTTAAGGACTAGGCTCTCTTCTTCTATCAGGTTCACGTGTTACTAATCCGTAGTTGCTTATAGGATTGTTGTTACAAGCCTCAGTACAGTTTCTACTACTTTTAGTATGTTGCCAGTTTAATCAGAACCTTGATATGATGTTGTTGAGTGGTACTGCAAACTGTTCTAGATGTCTCAAATCTTTTTCTGAGCATTTACAGTCGTTATGCTATCCGATTTCCCCTAGAAAATTCTAATGCCTTTGCATTATTCTGTGCTTTCAGATGACCACCCGTTCCCAGAACCAAGTGGTTCATCTGACCCGGTGCCTCGATGTGCCCGGCCACATGGCCATGTTGGTTCGAGTGATGGTCGAGTCAGGTTATCAGTGGTATCCGGAATATACCATCGAGGAGCAGCTCAGAGACTTCAACCAAAGCCAGTACCTATGTACCGTTAGGATATATCCCTCTTATCCTAGAGCCACTGAGCCCCTTCACTGTTCCTATGGACTTGGGGTCACTATTGAGATGTCTGTGCAGGATGCAGCCTATTCAATGATGTCTATCATTCGAGCCAGGACTGCCTTGCTTCAGAACACCGATTTCCGTTACATGCCAGCCTCACTTCCTGGAGCACAGGGGTACTATCAGGCTTTGTACTATGACTCTACACATCAAGAGTCACTACTCCGCACCACTACTGAGATGCTCGAGGATAAGGACCATGAAAACTGGGCCTTGCGTATGGAGCTTTTCAACTCTCGTGCTGACCACTGGGCTACTTTGACTCGGTTTGCACCAGTGGTATAGGCAGGATACATGGACCTGAGGGACCTGTACCCTGTACGGTCTGGGTTGCCAGATTGTATGGAGTGGCGCGATGTAGGAGGCATCACCCCTCCTCGTGGTCCCCGTCTGCCACCACCTATGGGACCAAGGCCACATCTGAGCCCCTATGGTCCGCAGGCTCCGCAGGACCGTCTGTTCCCAGATGATCATGTTCCACTTCCAGGCTTTGGTGGCGACTTTTATGAGGATTACTACGGAGCCGTCTGAGCTAGTAGTAGTTTCACCAGTACTGTAATAGTTGTATTCTCCACAGTCCTGCGTGACCTGTGGGATACGACTGGGTGTGTATCACGCTCCGGAGGTGTAGAAAAATAATGTATAGGAGCTTGGAATGCCTCCGATGAGATGTAATGTCTTTCACCGTAGTTGTACTCTAGCATGGGCTTGTACTAAGCTATGTACAGTGTGTATGACCAATGGTATATATATGGCAGTTTCTATATGACCATGTCGTGCAATGAACATCTTAGCATTCCATGTTATCCATTACATTCTGCACTTCCTTGCTAAGTTTGTGCCATCCTTGTCTAAACCATTGACTTGTTTTTCCTAGGATGGTCAACACCCGCAGCAACCCTGCTGCCCCGAAGCAGGGGGAAGCCAGTGCAGCTAGGGGTGAAAATCTACCTCACCCGCCTTCTCTGGCCGAAGTTATGCTGGAGGCGGAAAGAAACAAGCGTGAGACTAACCGCTTGCTGGAGCGGATTGAGCAGAACACTGCACGCCATCAGCGAAATGACTTGGTGTCAATCAATGACTTTATCAAGTTGTACCCACCAAAGTTTAATCATTCCGTCGAGCCCCTCGACGCGGATGACTGGCTCCACAACATCACACACAAGCTACGTTCAGCCAACGTAGCCGAAGTTGATAAGGTTACCTATGCTGCCTATCACCTCGAAGGCCCTGCTAGCCTTTGGTGGGAAAACTTAGAGGCTATGGGCCCGGTCGGCCAAATCACTACTTGGGCTGAATTCAGTGAGGCTTTCCATGAGCATCACATCCCAGAAGGTCTCATAGATCGCAAGAGGGAAGAGTTCTGCAATTTCACCCAAGGAAGACTGACTGTGGATGCATATAGTCGTGAATTTGGGAATCTGGCATGATATGCTCCTGAAGAGGTATCCACCAACACTAATAAGCAGGCAAGGTTCCGCAAGGGACTTAGCCCTGAGCTTCGCCGTGATCTTCGTCTGCACGAGTGCACCTCCTTTCAGAAGTTGGTCAGTAAAGCCATCAGTGCTGAGACAGGCCAGTCTGACTATGACACTTCATGCAAGCACTCTCGTGATTTTGGTTCTTCATCCGGCTCTGGATCTCAGAAGCGCCGGGTGTGGATTCCAAGCATGGCACTGCCACCCAGGTTCATCCTGAGGACATCCTTTGAGGCACCTCGTCCCAACCAGCAGTTTGCACCGTCCAAGCCCTATGGTGGCCCCGCTGCTAATGCTGCTCCACGCCCCAATGTTGTGACATGTTTTAAGTGTGGAGAGCCGGGTCACTACAGTCGAGAGTGTCCCCAGAACAATAACCCCAATCAGGCTAAGTCCATTGGTCGTGGTAAGCCAGCGGGAAAGACATTCTGCGCCAAGCCGGTCACCACTGCACGTGGCCATGTCAACTATGTCTCAGCTGAGGAGGCTCATGAGGATCCTAACGTCGTCCTTGGTACACTCCTTGTTAATTGCCATCCGGCATCTGTTCTTTCGATACTGGAGCATCTCATTCATTCATATCTGAGAGCTATGCTCGATTGCATAACACGACATTCTGTGACATGCCCACTACCATGGAAATTCAAACCCCTGGCTCTAGATGGCAAACCTCCAGAGTAAGCCATGGGAATGAAATTCTTGTCGATAGAATTGTCTTCCTTGCATCCTTAATAGCTCTCAAGTCCTTAGACATAAACATCATCTTGGGTATGGACTGGATGTCAGCTCATTATGCTAAGATTGATTGTGCCACTAGAACCGTTCAACTTACTCACCCATCAGGCAAGACAGTCAATGTCTTAACTCGAGTGGCCAAGCGCCAGCTTTACTCCCTAAATGCCAACCCCCTTCTAGACCTTGAAGATATTCCGGTAGTCCGGGACTTTCCGGATGTCTTTCCAGAAGAACTGCCAGGTGTTCCACCTAACAGGGATGTCGAGTTTGTGATAGACCTTGTTCCAGGAACCGTTCCAATTTCTAGAAGACCCTATAAGCTGGCACCCTTAGAACTAGCCGAGCTTAAGAACCAACTCGATGAGTCCTTGAAAAAGGGTTTCATCCGTCCTAGTTCCTCTCCTTGGGCTTGCCCCGTCCTCTTCGTTAAGAAGAAGGATGGAACGGATCGGATGGTCGTAGATTACCGACCTGTCAACTTGGTCACTATCAAGAACAAGTATCCGCTTCCCAGGATCAACGATCTGTATGACCAGCTCACTGGATCCTCAGTCTTTTCCAAGATGGATTTGAGGTTGGGATACCATCAAATCAAAATCAGAAACGGGGACATTCCCAAAACGGCCTTTGTTACTCGTTATGGCCAATACGAGTACACCGTCATGTCCTTCGGTTTAACCAATGCCCCAGCCACCTTCTCTCGGTTAATGAACTCGGTCTTCATGGAGTATTTGGATAAATTCGTCGTGGTATACCTCGATGATATACTCATCTACTCCAAGAGTGAGGAGGAACATGCCGAACATCTAAGGTTGGTATTGACGAAACTTCGAGAGCATCGCCTTTATGCCAAATTCTCCAAGTGTAAATTTTGGTAGCCAGAAGTGACCTATCTAGGCCATGTAATCTCCGGTAAGGGTATTGCTGTCAATCCCGAGCGAGTTCAAGCCGTCCTTGATTGGACTCCACCTAAGACGGTCAAGCAAGTTCGGAGTTTCCTTGGCTTAGCGAATTATTGTTGCCGCTTCGTTGAGAATTTCTCCAAGGTTGCTAAACCTCTAACTGAACTCATCAAGAAAGATAAAAAGTTTGAGTGGACCCCATAGTGCGAGTTCAGCTTTCAGGAACTGAAAAGACGCCTGACATCTGCTCCCGTACTGGTACCACCAGATTTCTCCAAGGACTTTATTATCTATTACGATGCCTCGCGACAAGGACTAGGTTGCATACTCATGCAAGATCGTCAGGTAATTGCCTATGCTTCACGGCAATTACACCCCCATGAGGAAAACTATCCCACACATGATCCAGAGCTTGCAACTGTAGTCCATGCACTCAAAACTTGGTGACATTACCTTCTCGGTAATCGTTGCGAGATCTTCACTGATCACCAAAGTTTGAAATATATCTTCACCCAACCGGATTTGAATCTCAGGCAAAGACGTTGGGTCGAGTTGATCTCGGATTACGACTTAGGAATAACTTACACCCCGGGCAAAGCCAATGTCATGGCCGATGCGCTAAGTCGTAAATCTTATTGTAACAAACCTGATGTTACAACAAAGACAACCACTTCTCCACGAGGAATTTCGTAAGCTTAACCTTCACATTGTTCCTCGAGGATTCCTATCCACCCTGGTGGCGAAGCCTAACCTTACGGATCAAATCATAGCTTCCCAGAAGCATGATAAGGGCATATCCCGGATTGAGGAAAACATTGCTAGCGGAGTTGCTAAATGTTTTTCCATGGATGAGCAAGGTGTTGCCTTCTTCGAGAACCGCTTGGTCATTCCCAAGAAACAACATCTACGCCTGTTGATTCTTAAGGAAGCTCATGAATCCCCTCTCACCATTCATCCTGGTAGTACTAAAATGTATCAAGACCTACGCTAGAGGTTTTGGTGGACTAGGATGAAGAGAGAAATTGCTCAATACATTGCTAGTTGCGACGTCTGTCATCGTGTTAAAGCAGAGCACCAATAGCATGCGGGCACCCTTCAACCTTTGGCTATTCCTGAGTGGAAATGGGATAAAATTAGTATGGATTTCATTACTGGGTTTCCCAGGACCAAGAGAGGGAATAATGCTATCTTCATCGTGATCGATCGTCTTTCCAAAGTAGCCCATTTCCTACCTGTTCATGAGAGTATCACCACTAGCCAGCTAGCTGATTTATACATCTCCCGAATAGTGTCTCTTCATGGTGTCTCATTGGAAATTAACTCAGAGCATGGGAGTCTCTTCACCTCTCGATTTTGGGAAAGTTTCCAAAATGCTATGGGAACTCGTCTCTCTTTTAGCACCGCCTTCCACCCTCAATCCAGTGGTCAAGTAGAGCGAGTAAATCAAATTCTGGAAGATATGCTCCGAGCTTCTGTCATCCATTCGGAATGGGTTGGGAGAAATGCCTTCCATTTGCGGAGTTTGCTTATAACAATAGTTATCAAGCTAGCTTGGGCAAAGCTCCTTTCGAAGTTCTTTATGGACGAAAATGTCAAACGCCTCTTAACTGGTCAGAAACCGGGGAAAGACAACTCTTTGGCCCGGATATGATTCAAGAAGCAGAAGAGCAGGTTCGCGTTATTCGTGAGAAATTGAAAACAGCCCAATCTCGTCAAAAGAGCCAATATGATCATAAACATAAGCTCATGACTTATGAAGTCAGCGAGAAGGCTTACCTTTGGGTTACTCCATTAATGGGAACCCATCATTTCGGTATCAAGGGCAAATTGGCTCCTCCTTACATTGGACCCTTTCGCATTCTTGCCAAATGAGGAGAAGTTGCCTATCAATTGGAACTCCCTCCGCATCTTTCTAGAGTTCATGATGTCTTCCACGTTTCTCAACTCAGGCGTTGCTTCACGGATCCTATCCGTGGAGTGGACCATGAAACACTTGATCTACAAGATAACCTCTCATATCGGGAATATCCCGTTCATATCCTTGATCAATCCGAGCGTACCACTCGACGCCATAACATCAAGTTTCTCAAGGTTCAATGGTCACACCATTCCAAAAAGGAAGCCACTTGGGAAAAGGAGGATCGTCTTCGTCTTGAGTACCCCACTTTCTTCCCAATAGATCCTAAATCTCGGGACGAGATTCTTTTGAGTGGGGGTGAGTTGTCACACCCTAGCTAGTTCATGCATTAGAGTGATAGCATCATGTTTAAATTTCCCAGAAAAATGAAATGGGGATGTTAGAACCCCCAGCACTCCCCTTAAACCAACTAGGGTTTACTAAAAAAAATTAATGAACCTGAAATGCCCTTCTAAAAAGTCCACCCTTTTTGTTTTGGGTTAAAACCTTTGACAAAAATGGTGAACATTTTTCTAGGACATCTTAAGGTCATTGGATTAACTCATATAGTATTTGCATTTGGGCATTTAAATGCTATAAAATATTTTAAATGCTCAAATAATTCTGGAAGTAAGTGTGGGCTGTTGGAAATAATCTAAAAAGAGCCTCTGATTATTTTTAGGATTTTTGTAAGTGCCTAACTATTTTAATAAAGCCACAAACTTACAAAAAAATAGAAAAAGAAAAACAAAGCAAGCAGAGGCTTACCTGGCGCCCACCTAGCAGGCCCACCTGTCGGCCCAGCCCGGCCACCGCTCCAGCGAGCTTCTTGGCTTGGCCAGGCTGGCAAGCAGGTGCTCGACGCCGACGCCTGCGCGCGCCACGCAGCTACCCGCCGCCCTGCTTCCTCCCCTCGCAGTGCTGCCGCCCTGGATCGGTCACCCACTCCTCCCCCGAGCTCGCAGACACGCCTCTCTCTCCCCAGCTCCTCTCCCTCGCTCTCTCGCACCATGGCCGACGCTGCCGCGCCCGCGCCACCGTGATAACCGCGTCCGCCGTCGTCCCCGTGTCACGTCACCGTTTCCACTAGCTCCGCCGTCATCGACTACGTCGAGCAGGCTGAGCCCCGAGCACTCACCCGCTCTGGAGTCGCCGCTGACCCCGTCTCCCCCAACTCCGGCCGCCGAGATCGCCATCATCGCCCCGCTCAGCTCCGGCCTTCCCTGAGCCCGCTTCGACGCTTGCTGCAATCGACATGAGCCCAGCTCCATCCTCCCCCTCTCCACTAACTCCCTCTTGCACCGTGTGCACCGCACCACGCTCACCCAAGCACCCGCCACTGCCGAGCTCGTCGCCGACGTGACTCCGGCAACCCACCGGCCACACCATTACGACCAACGCACGCACCGCACTCGCAGGAGCCCGTAGCACCACTCCAAGCGCCTCGCCGTGCCTCGTAGCCTCGGTTTCGACCTCGCCCGAACTCCGGCGACCGCCAAGGTCGTCGCCGGCGATGTTTCTGGCCACCGCAGCTCCACCCACTACCAGCACTCGATGTGGCTTGCTCCCAGCTACACGTAGATGCTCTCCGCCACCCATTTGGTCGCCGGAACGCGTAGATGCACTTCCACCGCCGCGTCTGGCCTCGCCGGCGGCTATATGCCGGCGGGTTTGAACCGTTGACTTTGAATGGGTGGGCCCAGGTTGACTCCCCTGAGTCTATGACAAGTGGGCCCCCTCTGCTAATTAACCTAGGGTTAGCACTAACTAATTTTAGTTAGTTTAGGTCACTGACATGTGGGCCCAGGCCCACCTAACAGTTTAGTTAGTATTAACTTAACCCTGTTAATTAGTTGTTTCACTAACGTGTGGGTCCCAGCCGTCTGGTTTAACCTGGGCTGGCGCCTTTGACTCGCTGACGTCACAGTGACGCAGTGCTGACGCAGTTATTTATTTTCTGGATTTATTTTTATATAGGAAATTCCAGAAAATAGCCAAAACTTCTAAAAATCATAGAAAATCAACCATAGCTCCAAATCAAACAATTTATATATGAAAAATGATCAGAAAAATTCAATCTTTCCATCTGCAATGGTTTCATGCATGAAAAAACACTTTAACCTTGCTGTTTAGGTGAAACAAGCTAATACACTTATAATGCATAAGAACTTAAGCTACCATTTGAATCTTTGATTCAAATGGACCCATTTCAACTTGTTTCACATTGCATTAGGCAGGACACCTCATTTTTCCATGTCATAGCATGCATCATATTGTTGCATATTGCCATGTGTTGATTATATTCTGTGGTGTCTTTCGTGGTAGGTTCTGCCTCCGAGGATATCTCCGAGTATCCAACTGAAGGGCAGTTCCCTACTACCACTCCATTAGGCAAGCAGCCCCATTGATCATATCGATACAATCCCATGTTCTCGCCTCTGCTCTCGTTTACTGCATTAAGACAACAACGTTTCAAACTGCTATGTGCTACGGTAGTTGAACCCTTATCCTCTGCATGACCTGTCATTGCCACAGTAACTAGATGAAACCCACTAGCATGTGTAGGAGTTGATTGAGCCATGTATGTGTTTCCTACAATGCTATGCCTGCTATGCTTAGAGTTGGGTCAGGTCTGGTTCATCTGGGTGATGGGCTAGAGTGAAATGATTATGTCGGAAATGAGAGGGATGTGTTAAACATGTTTTGGTAAAGGTATCGATGAGAGGCCATGTAGGAGTACATGGTGGGTTGTTTCATTGAGGCCATCCATAAGAACTGAGATCTGTATGCGTGATTTAAGATTCAGCTACTACCACACATTGGGCCCTGAAATACGACCCCACTCGACTTACTGACCCCTCTCGTCCTCTGTCTAGGAGTTCCAACTAGTTTCTGGTGTTTGTAGGTTATGTGTTGGCGGCCGTGCGTAGCGCTGACCCTAGGGGTGGGCTATGATGCGGTAGATACACTGTGGCCGGGTATGCCGGGCACCCGCTTGGCATCTCGGGACCCTGTACACATCGTTTGGGGTCGTTGAGGACACCCCGGCCGGATTTCCTTGCGGATGAAACCCGAATAGGCGATAAACCTGGACTAGAGACTTGTGCGGTTAGTCAGGTCGTGGTCTACACCCACGTTGGATTTTGCTTGAAGTCTGCCGAGCACATGTCGTGTGCAGACGCTAAGTGGAGGAAACATGTGTGACGAAGTACACCCCTACAGGGTATAAAACTATTCGAATAGCCGCGTCCGCGGTAAAGGACTACTTGGTTGCCTATACAGTTCATAGACAAGTTAATGGTTACTACTAAAAGACTCAAGATAAGTGTGAGTACCGAGGATGGCCCTCTCGTAGGATGACGAGGGAGGATCCCCGGTGGAGTATTGTGTTAGTGATTAGTGGACTCATGTGCGAAAACTACTTTACTAGTGGTGTCTCATAGGATAGCTTAGCCAAGAGTCAAAGCTGGCTTGCTGCAATAACTCCACCACCTTCTTGAGAATGAGCATGTATAGTAGGTTCTGACGTAGGACTTGCCGAGTACCTTTGTACTCATGTTTGCTTTAATTACTATTTTCAGACGACAACACCGCCCCCTCCGATGGGTTTTATGTAGACCTCGACGTCGATGAGTAACTTGCCAGCCAGATGGTGATCCTGGCCATGGAGGGCCTTACGTAGATAGACAGGCTTCGAGAAGCCTTCTTTCTTTCAAAGTGTCTGTACTCAGACTATTTGCTTCCACATGAGCTTGTATGCTTGTATGACTTGAGTGTCGGGTCATGTGACCCCTACCTGTATGAACATGTTATGTATGGCTCTTTGGAGCCTTTAAATAAAGTACTTGAGTTGTAGGTTGTAGCACTAGGCTAACAGGACTCCGGGGAACCCAGGCTGTAGCAAGTTAGGCAGGACTCCGGATGTCACCGCGTGACATTTCCCCGAAGGGACAGACATAGGAACGAAGTGAAACACATGCCGGCCAGTCAAGTGTCCTGAGCAGTAGTGCTGGGCTAGCAGGACTCCGGTGAACCGGGCTGTAGCGGATTACTATGGCTCGAGGAGCACTAGACTACATTTCCCCATAAGAGAGGCTGCCAAGGATAAACAACTAGACTGTCGGATCCCACACATACCAAGCATTTCAATCATACACACAATATGCTCGATATGTGCAAATACAACATGGCATCACAACAAAACTCTACAACTCAAGTACTTTATTTAAAGGCTCCAGAGAGCCATACATAACATGTTCATACAGGTAGGAGTCACATGACCCGACACTCAAATCATACAAGCATACAAGCACATGCGGAAGCAAATAGTCTGAGTACAGACACTAGAAAGAAAGAAGGCTTCTCGAAGCCTGTCTATCTACATAGGGCCCTCCATGGCCAGGATCTCCACCTGGGTGCCTAGTCACTCGTCGACATCAAGGTCTACGTAGAACCCATCGGAGGGGGTGGTGTTGTCGTCTGAAAACAGTAATTAAGCAAACATGAGTACAAAGGTACTCAGCAAGTCTTACATCAGAACCTACTATACATGCTCATTCTCAACAAGGTGGTGGAGTTATTGCAGCAAGCCAGCTTTGACTCTTGGCTAAGCTATCCTACGAGACTCCACTAGTAAAATAGTTTTCGCACACGAGTCCACTACTCACCAACACATACTCCACCGGGGATCCTCCCTCGTCATCCTACGAGAGGGCCATCCTCGGTACTCACACTTATCTTGAGTCTTTTAGTAGTATCCATTAACTTGTCTATGAACTGTACAGGCAACCAAGTAGTCCTTTACCGCGGACACGGCTATTCGAATAGATGATGTTAACCCTGCAGGGGTGTACTTCTTCATACACGCTTTCACCACTTACCGCCGTTTACACGACATGTACTCCGCAACCTTCAAGCGGAAGCCCAACGAGGGTGTTGGCCACGGCCTACCTAAACACTCAAGTCTCTAGTCCAGGTTTATCGCCTATCCAGGTTCCATCTGCAGGTAGTCCAGCCGAGGTTTCCACATACGGCCCCGAACGATGTGAACAGGGTCCCGAGACGCCAAACGGGCGCCCGGCATACCCGGCCATGGTGTATCTACTGCAACATAGCCCACCCCTAGGGTCAGCGCTACGCACGGCCGCCAACACATAACCTACAAACACCAGAAACTATTTGCAACTCCTGGACAGAGTACTAGGGTGATTAAGAAGCCGAGAGGGTCCATTGGTTTTGAGCCCAATGTATGGTAGTAACTGAATCTTAAATCACACATACAGATCTCAGTTCTTAGGGACGGCCTCAATGAAACAACCCACAATGTACTCCTACATGGTCTCTCATCGATACCTTTACCAAAACATGTTCAACACATCCCTCACATTACCGACATAATCATTTCACTCTAGTCCATCACCCAGATGAACCAGACCTGACACAACTCTAAGCATTGCAGGCATAGCAAGGTAGGAATCACATACATGGCTCAATCAACTCCTACACATGCTAGTGGGTTTCATCTAGTTACTGTGGCAATGACAGGTCATGCAGATGATAAAGGTTCAACTACCGTAGCACACAGCAGTTTGAATCGCGTTGTCTTAATGCAGTAAACAAGAGCAGAAGCGAGAACATGGGTTTGTATCGGAATGATCAATGGGTTGCTTGCCTGATGTAGTGGTAGTAGGGTACTGCCCTTCAGACGGATATTCGGGGTTATCCTCGGAGGCAGAACCTACCACGAAAGACACACCGAACATAATCAATACATGACGATATGCAACAATATGATGCATGCTATGACATGGCAATATGAATGTGTCTTGGCCTAATGCAAGCTAAAACAGAAAGGAATGAACCCATTTGAATCAAAGATTCAAATGTTAGTTCATTTAACATAGCCTTATTAGTGCATTATCTTATTTTGCTTAAACAGCAAGGTTATCTTGTTTTGTCTTGCATGAAACCATTACCAATGGATAGATTGAATTTTTCTGATCAAAATTCATATATAATTTGTTTGATTTGGAGCTATGGTTGATTTTCTATGATTTTTAGAAGTTTTGGCTATTTTCTGGAATTTCCTATTAAAGAATAAATCCAGAAAAGGATTTACTGCATCAGCCTGGCGTCAGTGTGACGTCAGCGGTCAACTGAGACGGTCCAGGTCAACCCTGAACTGTGGGTCCCATCTATCAGTGTCAACTAACTAACTAAGTTTAGTTAGTGCTAAACTAATACTAACCTAGTTTAATTAGTGTCCTGGGGCCCACACGTCAGTGAGTCACGGGAAAGTCAAACTGGGGTCAACCCGGGTCAAACTCGCTGGAGTTGACTCGGGGCTCATCGCCGGCAAGGCCAGGGACGGCGGAGGGGTGCGGGTTTCTTCCTCCAGCGACCAAATGGCCGGTGGAGGGCATCTACGTGACGCGGGCACTCGTCCGCATCGAGTGGTGTAGGTGGTTGGGCCTGGGGTGGCCGGAGTCGTCGCCGGCGTCGACCTTGGCAGTCGCCGGGGCTCGGGTGAGGTCGGGGTCGTCGTTGTGACGGTCGTGGTGGCTCATGCGGGGCACGTACGTGATCTACGCGGCGCGGGGAGGAATCTGGGCACGACGGCCGGACCATTAGATGGTTGGAGACTCGTCGGCGGCGGTGCATGCGGGCGAACTCGAGGCAGCGCGCGTACGGTGCACGAGAGCTAGAACGGAGATGGGGAGAAGGGTCAGTGGCTCACTGCGGTTGCAGGGAGCGAACGACGAGCTCGGGGAAGAGCTGGAGCAAGCGGGAGGCGAGGGGGATCTCCGGCGATGACGGATTGGGACGAGCTCGGTGCAGCGTCTCCGGGGCGAGCGAGCGCTCGGGGATGGGTCAAGGCGAAGCAGTGGACGACGGCGGAACTTTTTGGCACGGCAAGGCAACGAGTGGACGGCGGTGGCTGCGGGTTTCACGACGGCACGGGCGCGGCTGCATCGGCCATGGCATCGAGGGAGCGAGGGAGAGAGCAGGGGGGAAGTGTGAGGTGTCAGGCAGGTCGGGGCGACACCGAGGATGCGTTCGCGGCGTCGAGGCAGTGGCCAGGTGAAGCAGAGGAGCAGGGAGGTGGCATGGCGAGCTCGGGCGCGCGCGCCGTGTCCCTCCTCTACCTACTGGCTGAGGTGGGCGATGACTGGCACGGGCCAGCACAGTGCTGGGCCGGCCAGTGGGCCAGGTGGGCTGCGCCAGGTAAGTTCCTTTCTCTCTCTTTTTCTGTTTTTTTATTTATTCTATTATTTCTGTAACTTCCAAAAATCATAAAATTAATCATGGCTACTGCTTAGAATATATCCAACAGCAAACATTTTAGTTTATAATTATTTGAGCATTTAAAATATTTTATAGCATTTAAATGCCCAAATGCAAATACTATAAGAATTAATCCAATGACCTTAAGATGTCCTAGAAAAATGTGCACCATTTTTGTCAAAGGTTTTAACCCAAAACAAAAATGGTGGGCTTTCTAGAAGGGCATTTCAGGTTCATTGAAAAAAAAAATTGGTAAACCCTAGTTGATCCAGGGGGTTGCTGGGGGTTCTGTCATCCCCATTTCAGTTTTCTGGGAATTTAAACATGATGCAACACTCTAATGCTTGAACTAGCTAGGGTGTGACATCCGATTCATGCATATGATATATCAAAATATTTGTCTCATGAGGCTCTTCATGTTAGTGGCATTTGCATGCATGTTACTATCCATATTGATGCCATTATCATCATTGCAAAAGTGCTATATGATGTTGTCTGCTGGATTTTAGCAAAACTTGATGATTTGTCATGCTCGTTGCATTTTGTGTGTGCATCCTATGAGCTTGATGTCTACAGGTTTTATGAGCTCCATCATGCCATCTTTACAGGGGTGCAAGTCTTGTATTTTTGTGATCTATGTGGTGACTAGCACAAGCATGCAAAGTAGGGTATGTGATGTTGTTGTTTTCAGACACTTGGTGATTTTGCTATGTCATTTTCCTGTTACATTTTGATGCCATGTAAACTTGTTGCTACCATGAGATCCATGCACATTTTGGGATAGTTCAGTAAGAGTGTTTTGAATATGTGGTATTGCTCTATTGATTCATGCCTCTGGTTGTAATTATGGAGTAGTGTATCATGTCATTCCCTTGTCTACGTATGCTAAATAGTATTCCTGGCAGATTGTTAACATGAGATTCAATATTGCCATGTGTTTTGCTAGTGATGCATGTACCCTGTGAACTTTATCTTGCCATTCTTAGCTTCTTGAATATGTCTACTTCATGTTGGGTACCTTGTCATGCCATGAAATGCCTTTTGGTGAGTGAAAATTGAGCTTCCAAAGTTGCTATCATGAATCTGTTCCTGCCATGCTCTGTTCTTCCAAGTTTGAAACTATTCATATGACTTGCCATGTTTGCATGGGTGTCACATCATTTTCCATGCTTCTTTGGGTTAAGTTCAATAACGGAGTTTTGTTCTGTGTTTAGTACTAGCATGCCATGCCTTTGTTTGCCATGATATATTCCTGTAGCATGTTGTTTGCTAGCTCTAAACATTGCTTCCTGATGTCGTTTTCACATGTCTAGTATTTTCTCCAAGTCTGTGAAGCTGATATCTTTTGCATTGTTGCCATGCCATTTTGAGCTTGTTCTATTGAGAACTAGCAGGAGCTTACTGTTCATGTTTTGTAGAGATTCATGTGTACTCTATGGTCATATGCTTGTTGCCGTGTTGGAGTGTTGTAGCATAGTTTCTTGTTGCATTCTAAGTGCTATCATGCTGTTAATCGCAGATTTCCATCATTATTGTTTTGCTTGTCATTTGCAAACCATGCATCCATTTTTGGTGGTCCTTATATCGATTTCGACCGAAATCACCTCATCTTTCTAGCGGCATACTTGTTTTGACATGTTGATGCCTTGATCATTCTTTCCCTTCTGGAGCACGCATATGCATTGCACATCATATCTTGCATTCCATGCCATGTCTAGCATCATGTTGCTTGTGCATTGCACCATGATTGATTGTTGTTCCATTGCTTGTGTTCTTTCTTTCGGTAGAGCTGGGAGACGAGTACGTGAACGAGGAACCTGTTGAGTACGCCAACGAGGATCAAGCTTTCGACAACTCAGAGAACTTTGCAGCAAGATGACCACCACCCTCGATATCACTTCTATCTTTGCATTGCTAGTTACTCCTTCTATCGCTATGTCGTGCTACCGACCACTTGTTGTATCATGCCTCCCATATTGCCATGTCAAGCCTCTAACACACCTTCCTAGCAAACCGTTGTTTGGCTATGTTACCGCTTTTGCTCATCCCTCTTATAGTGTTGCTAGTTGCAGGTGCCTTGCAGGTTGTTCCATGTTGGAACATGGATACGTTGGGATATCACAATATCTCTTATTTTAATTAATGCATCTATATACTTGGTAAAGGGTGGAAGGCTCGGCCTTATGCCTAGTGTTTCGTTCCACTCTTCCCACCTTAGTTTCCGTCATACCGGTGTTATGTTCCTTGATTTTGCGTTCCTTACGCGGTTGGGGTTATGGGACCCCCTTGACAGTTCGCCTTGAATAAAACTCCTCCAGCAAGGTCCAACCTTGGTTTTACATTTGCTTAACAACCTATAACTTTCCCTTGGGTTCTGCACACCCGAGGGTCGTCTTTATTTTTACCCCCCCCCCCAGGCCAGTGCTCCTATGAGTGTTGGTCCAAAACGGGCAGCCATTGGGGCCACCTCGGGGAAACTTGAGGGCTGGTTTTACTCGTAACTTGTCCCATCCGGTGTGCCCTAAGAACGAGATACGTGCGAGTCCTATCGGGATTTGTTGGTACATCGGGCGGTCTTGCTGGTCTTGTTTTACCATTGTCAAAATGTCTTGTAACCGGGATTCCGAGACTGATCGGGTCTATTCGAGAGAAGGAATATCCTTCGTTGATCATGAGAGCTTGTGATGGGCTAAGTTGGGACACCACTGCAGGGTATAAACTTTTGAGAGCCGTGCCCGCGGTTATGTGTCAGATGGGAATTTGTTAATATCCAGTTGTAGAGAACTTCACACTTGACTTAATTAAAATGAATCATCCGCGTGTGTAGCCATGATGGTCTCTTTTCGGCGGAGTCCGGGAAGTGAACACGGTTTGGGTTATGTTTGAACGTAAGTAGTTTCAGGATCACTTCTTGATCACTTGTAGCTTCATGTCTGTTATGTAGCTTCCCATCTTACTCTTAGTTGTGTATGTTAGCCAACATATTTGCTTAGCGCTTGCTGGAGCTCCGCCTCCTTACCTCATCCTACCGATAAGCTTAAATAGTCTTGATCACGTGGGTGTGAGATTGCTGAGTCCTCGTGACTTACAGATACTTCCAAAATAGTTGCAGGTGCCGATGATACCAGTGCAAGTGATGCTACTGAACTCAAGTAGGAGTTCGACGAGGACCTTGGTCGTTACTATGTGTCATTTCCTGATGATCAGTAGTGGAGCCCAGTTGGGACGATCGGGGATCTAGCATTTGGGGTTTATCTTCCTTCTATTCGGTTTTGACCATACTCGGTCTATGAGTGTATGGATGATGTATGAATTATTTATGTATTGTGTGACGTGGCGAGTGTAAGCCAACTCTATTTATCCCTGTCTTGTTCATTACATGGGATGTTTGTGAAGATGACCCTTCTTGCGAAAAAACCACTATGCGGTTATGCCTCTAAGTCATGCCTCGACACGTGGGAGCTATACCCGCATCGTGGGCGTTACACCACATCATTTGGGGCATAGCGAGCTAACTTGCTGGACTCATCCACGTACTATGCCATAGTAAGGTTCCCCTGGCGCAAGTTGCTAAACTCACGCTTCTTCATACTCATGGCTCCAGCTGAGACATGTTCAGTGCGGAATGCTTGCTGAAACTGATCCCAAGAGACATTGGTCACGAGGAAAGTGACTATGTAATTATCCCACCATGAGGCTGCGGGTCCATCCAGTTGATGTGCGGCAAAGCGCACCTTCTCAACATCTATGCAACCTGCGGTGGTCAGCTCCCTTCCAATCCCGCGGAGCCAGTCATCAGCAACAATCGGCTCGGTGCTATTAGAGAACACTGGCGGATTCAACCTTAGAAAACGGGCTAGGTTGTCCACTGGAGGTGGTGGCAGTGGGTTGTTGTTGTTGTTGTTGTTGTTATTGCCTTGGTTCTGGACTTGCAACTGCATCAAGGCATTCTGTTGTTGGATTAACTGAGTGAGCTCCGGTGGGAAGATAGATCCGGGGTCACGTCTCGGAGGCATCTGATAGGTTTAGAGGGGTGAGATCAGAATAGAGTGAGGTCTAAAGAGAGATCACTACCCATATGCACATGAGACAAACACCTTCTTTACACACCACTCAATTCAAACAAGATCATGCGATCGATCTAAGCTACCATTGGAAAAGCTCGCGGACTATTACTATATACATGGGAGGATACTACTAACAATATGGTGGTCGACTAGAAATTTTGATCGGTGGATGACTCCATGATATCTGCTCCTGCTTCGTCTTCATAATCATCATCGATGTCGGGGTTGTAGTCGGTGTCGTCAAGTATGAGGTAGTCTTTAGAATGGATGTCCTTCTTAGGTTTGGGATCTCCCATGAATATTCCTAGCTTCTTCTTCAGGTCTTCATTCTTCTCCGGTAGTACAACAATTTCTTCTTCATATCCGTCGCGCGTAGACTTGAGTTCCTCTTCTAGCTCCATTTTCCGGGTAATCACCTTCTTCATGTCTATCATACTGGCGCACATTTGGTTCTCCTGACGACGAATGTGCTGATTTAATTCCTGTATGTAGGCTGCAATGGATTTGTCCTTCCTGGTGCAGATCATCTCCCATTGCTCATCTCGGCGTCCACATATCTGGTAGATGGTGTCCTTAAGATCCCTGTTGTATACCTCGCTGATGCATCCAATGGCGATGTGGGCAGCCATGCTCTTTCCTAGACTCCAGGTTGGTCCATCGAGGGAAAACTCGATGGGCTCGGTAACTGGCATGAATGTCCTTCCTGGTGTTCGACGAGTTTTTCTGCACTGTTGAATATAATAAATTTTTAATGAGTTTTGGTGCAGGCTATATATGCAAAGGTAAGTTAGTATAATTAGCATAACACATGCATGCATGGCAGGATGCCCACGTACTAGCACATGGATTTGCATGAAATCATGGTCCAACTAACAAAAATGCATGCACGTGACAAGGTTTGGCATAGACATAGTATGTATATACATTATGAATACATATTCGGGTACCTCGGCCGACCGGCAAGCATCGTGTGTATATTTCTCCGAATACCCGAAATACTAGCTGACCTGACCATGTATGCATATTATGTATTTTTCCTTTGTATACAGGGACAATGGGCAAATTATAAAATTTGGAAATAGCAGACTTGTAACTGGCACACGCATCGGATGGATGGTTTCCTTCCTTTTATTATACATATGAAGAAAGGAAGTAAGGGAGTTATTTTCTGGTAACTAAATATGTTTAGGGTATATTTGTTTTGCAGCCGTGCACACCAAGGAGAAACCAATGAAAGGAGATACGTACCAACCAGAGATAAAGAAAGTTTAAACAAGAAAGTTATTCAAATGGCAAGTAATTTGCGTGAACATCAAGCAGTCGATTGGGATCAACTTGGAGGAGGTGTTGAAGCATGACCCAGCTTCCACCCTTCTGCATATAAATACACGAGCCACGGCCATGGTCAGGGAAGGGGCAGGTACGGGAGACAAGACAAAAAGGAGACGCGTTGAGCCGGAAGCGTCCAGCAAGGGGCACCGCAACCAAACCTCACACACGTGGCCGGCGGAGACGAGGCGTGCATCAGGACAAACACAGACACACCCATAGCGGAAGCGTTGAGAAGATGAGGATGAAGGAATGCAGTGCAGGGGGCGATGGCGCACCCGTGGCCGCGCGTTCGCCAACTCACAAAGCCCAGGAGGAAGAAGCCAGCCACGGAGACGCCAAGGTGATGAGACTAATTTTATTTTGTTACTATGTTTTCAGCGCTAGCACCCAAGGAGGAGAGTTTAGGCACGGGAGCAAACCTATGTACACGCATCCATCCACCAAGACGATTGAACGCATGAGCTAATACAACTCACGCACAGCTCGCGAGGGAGACAGAAGGCATGCATCAAGAAGGGCACCTCACGTAGGCAGCGTCCAGGAGATCGGAGGGTACACCCGTGCGGCGGTGCGTGTGCCAAGGGGAAACAGCAACGACACCCTCACATGAAAGCAGAGCAGCGACGAGCAGATGAGCGCGCCCACTGGAGGATTTGCGGCAGCGTAATAATCTGTTCTTTTTTTTCTATGTGTTATTATTGCAGGATGACCTGAGGACGTATGCATGCATGGTTCGTGCTGTATGTATGCACCACTACCGTCTTGCGGGGGAGGCAGAACACATCCACGACACATAGAAACATCCAGCCATCACAAATCCAGAACACACGCAGCAAGAAGAAGTAGAAGGAGAGAAAAAGAGCTCGGCCTCGACATCTCGTCACAACAACGCCGGCGATCATCCGTACAAGAAGCAGGCGCCTCGGCAGCAACATGAACACCAAGTCGATCTTCTCAAACGGTAAAGTTATCATCTAATCACTCCTTCATCCTTTATTATTGCATGCATGCACAACACGTGGTGGCGCGGTGGAGCACGTGGTGGCATAGTGGAGCTCGCGATAATGCAGCACTTCGTTGGCGTTATCATCATATTAATCAAGATAACCAAGACGAGAGGCTACTCCCGGACTTCACCAAGGTGTGGAAGACGATGGCATGTCGATGGGGCTGCCGGTGCGCAGCCCGTTGGACTCCTTTGTGGTGGGCGCCCTTGGTGATGAGGCCGACGATGTCTACTTCGTCAAGCTGGAGCCCCAGAGGCGCGGAGCTCACAGGGATTCCGCAGTTTGCCGCGGAGGATGTTGCCGCTGTGCCGCAGTGGATCGTGGCGCGGAGTTCGCCAAGACGATGCGAGTGTGAACTTCATCGAGCCGGCGCCATGGAGGACGAAGGCGTGGAGGCTCGGGAGGATGTCGCCGCCATGTCACGATGGATGGTGCCATGGAGTTCGCCAAGATGACGCCAATATCAACATCATCAACCCGGTGCCGCAAGGATCATGACGGGGAGCTCGCTAGAAGGACGCCCTCCATCCACTTGTCATGCTGGAGCTAGAGGACGGAGGCGTGGCGCCCGGTGGGGATGCCGCCAACGTCTACTTCGTCAAGCTGGAGCCCGGAGACGTGGAGCTCGCAGGGATTCCGCCGTGTGCCGTGGAGGAAGGCGAGACGGAGCTCGCTAGGATGACGCCCGACTTCTTCTTCATAAAGCCGGTGCCATGGAGGATGGAGACGGAGCTCGCTAGGATGACGCCCGTTGTCTTCTTCATCAAGCCGGCGACATGGAGAACAAAGGCGTGGAGGCTCGCAACGATGCTGCCACCGTGCCGCGTTGGAGAGCAGCGTGGAGCTCGCTAAGACGAGCCCATCGCCAACATCGTCAACCCGGCAGCGCGGAGAATCGTGGCATGGAGCTCGCAAGGAGGACACCACCAACATCAACATCATCAAGATGGACCGAAGGCATGGAGCTCGCGGGACATCACCACCAGTGTCTACCTCATCAAGATGGAGCCCGCGACACGGAGCCAAGAAGATAACACACACCCTTGGTATTGCCCGCAACACGGAGCGGGGAGGCGGTGTTGTCCGTGACCTGGAGGAGAAGATGGTGCCACATGATGCTCTCCACGACCCGGAGCCCAAGAAGATGAGGCGTGATGGCGAGGAGGCGGCGTGACTTCACCAACACTAACTCCCGATTGCCCCGTGAGGAGGTACCCTTGTCTTGGAGGACTGCCGTAAACACGGCGTCCAACCGAGACGAGGCGCCAACCACATCGGCATTGTCGATACGAGCGAGTGTTGGTTTTACACCGACACCGGTCTCCATAAGAATATTCCCACAAGGCAACCCCTTGCATACCCGACGAAGCCGCTACATCGTCAAGAAGTCAGAGCTGAGAATGATCCATGCAACTTCAACACCGACTATATCAACGTTGTCAAGACCGATGAGGCACGACGGCAAGGGGGAACATGGCCAGCACAAAGCCATGTTTTAAGCGGCACGTGTACCAACGAGGACAGGGGCTTTGCCGCCGCCCACACCACACACACACACCATCATCATCATGCATGGAGAACGCGAAGCGAAGATGACGAAGACGACCACACGGCTTATTCGGAGGTATCTCGCGGAGCAACCCGCGGGAGTAATTAACTGGGAGCTTTTCGAGGCCCCAGGAACCAGAAGACCGCACATCGCCATTGTCAGGCAGGCCGCGCTAGTAGGCCACGGAGCGCAACCATTTTTTATGGGATCTTGTAATTTTGTTTATCCGATGAGATTAATGAAATACGTGTTTCCCGTATCCCTTTTCTTTGTGTACTACGGTACACTGGCACGCCCGCATTTTTCTTTTTCCCCGGTGCATGAGAGAAATCAAACACCTCCTCTTCCCTTCTCCCGGAGTGCTCATAAGATTTGTCTCGTGTCAAACAAATTGGCACGCCTGGTGGGACATGGTTCTCCTCCCATCTTTGATTCATTGTGGTCATCGAAATCGCCTTTGCCAATCTCCCAATGTGCATAGAATGCTACAAGGATCTCCACCGTCAAAGAGGGCGCAAAGGTGGGCGGCAACCAAGACGATGAAGTGCCATGAGCTAATGCTGGAGGCGCACCCTATTGAAGGAGTCATCAAGGGTAGACATCCATGGAGACGTGGAGGCAGCTCAACGCCTCCGCACTAATACCGCCAACGGGAGGGCAAGTGAGGCATCCCTTCACGCCTCTACCCGTCTTGGCTCCCACTCGGAGCCGCCAACACCAACACCATGGTGCACCGAGGTCAAGCTGCATGAAGGCTTGGACGCCATCTCCCACAACATGCGTAGGCTCATGGTGAATACTTGCTTGTCCTAAAGCCCACATCCTCTCCGCAACTATAGGTGCGCAAGTCCTTATAGTCTCCATCAACATCGATGAGGTGCATGGGAGCCATGCCTCAACAACCTGGCGGTCAATGGACGATCATTCCTCAATGACAATAGGTTCTCTATCCTCTCTTGCGAGTCAATAACACCAGGTGGCGAGGATTCAAGGCACGGATCTTCACCAACTCCAGGAAAATGTGAACCATATCCTTAGGCGGCACCATTGTCAAGAAGCACCGAATACTTCATCAATGCAGGTTGCAGGTAGGATGAGGCGCCAATCCCCAAGTCATTGTCCTCAACATGAGCGCCTCGATGACAGTCTTCACCAACCCACCACTTGGAGCGGGGGCATCCTAACATGCCCCCACATTGGAACCGATGGTGAAGACATCAAGATGATGAGAGGAAGCCTCAACCCACTCAACGACGGCGGCCATGGGACCCTCCACGGCAAACACTTCAACCACGATTTAAGTCCCGCTCTAGGCAGGGAGCCCGGTCACAACTCTAGGTGACGGCGGATAGGGCTACATCATCCACTCGGCACCATGCGCCACCTGGCCTCTGCAAGCAAAGGGTCGTCAATGTAGGTGCCAACTGGGGCTCGCCCGAGGTGATACGAGGCACGGCCAAGATGGGGTGCCATCCACACCATTGTTGATATGGAGCTCGCCCGAGGTGGGGCGCCATCCACACCACCACCAACACGGGGCTTGCCCAAGGTGGGACTCCATCGACATCATCGTCGCTGACATGGAATGACCCCAAGGCGGGGCACCATCTACACCTCCATCAACATGGATCTCCATTAGACGTGTTGCCATTTGCAACTCCCGCGCCAAAGGTGGCGCGACATCTACACTGCCTTCATCGCGGATCTTGCCCAAGGCAGGGCGCCATCTACACCTCCGTCGACATGGTGTACCCCCAAGGCGGGGCGCCGTCTACCTCTGTCAACACGAAGCTCAGCTAGGCTGGGATCCTTTTTCACCTCCGTCGACAGATTTCGGTGAAGATGGGGCACCTTCTACGTTGCTACCAATGCGGAGCTAGCTCGAAGGTGGAGCACATTCTACACCACCATCGACATGGATCTCACATAAAGTCGGGTGCCATCTACATGTCCTCGGATCCTACCCGAGGTCGGCGAACTTTTTGCATCGTGGCCGACACGGAGCTCATCCAAGGGCAGGCATTTTCTACTCCACCGCGAAGCTCATCCAAGGCAGGGCTCCGTCAACCATCGACAACATGGAGCTTGCCCAAGGCGGGACACCTACACCGCCATTGACACGCAGCCCATCAATGTTGGGGCACCATCTACACCAGCATCAACGTGGAGCTTGCCTGAAGCGGGGCTTGGTCGACACTACCGTCCACGCGGAGCTTGGCCCAGGGAGGGCTCGGTATACACTGCTATCGACATGGAGCACGCCCAAGGACGCCATCTACGCCATTGGAAAATGAGCATTCCTAAGGCAGGAGCAACATTTACCCCGTTGCTGACATAGATCTCGCCTAAAGGCGGGCGACATCTACACCAACACAGAGCTCGCCCAAGGCGGGCGTACCTTCTACACCGCCACTGAGGCAGAGCTCAATCTTTACACTTTTGCTGACACGAAGCCAGTCCAATGCCACCTTGCATGGTTTCATGCTAATCATGCGTTGCCGCTTGTTGAGGTGGCAACATCGTCAACATCTACCCCAACATCCACATCGACACACATCATCAACATCCTCCTAGCACCGGCGAGGCGAAGCTGTACACCACCGACATGTCTTTTCCCGATGAAGCAATCCATATCTTGCCAGACACCGACTAGGCGAAGGCAAGTCATCCAGTCCGACACCGACAAGGCGGGCACCACCAGGCCGGGCACCGACGAGGCGAGGTCCGCCCACTTCATCATTAGTCAACGACAAGATGGAGGGATACAGCTAAGCAGAGCCGGAGCGATGGATGTACCGCTCTCCCCTTCACTTCATCACTACATCCGCACCATCTACACCAAGCCAACGGCCCAATTAAAGCCTTCAACAAGACACCCAACAAGATACTCAAGAAGACGGCGACAAGGAACATGAGAGACTGGCATGACCATCTCTTCGAGTCCTTGTGGGCGTACCACGTTACTATCCGTACCCCAACACAGGCAACCCCGTTTTCTCTCATTTACAGGAGTGGGGCGGTCCTTCCACTGGAGGTCCAGCTACCCTCTGCGGGTGGCTATCCAAGATGAGATCACCCAAGACGAACAGGTGCAACTGCGGTTTCAAGAGCTCGACGCCCTTGAAGAGGGGCGACTTCATGCCCTACAGAACCTGGAGCTTTACCGCCAGAATATGGTGAGAGCTTACGATAAGCTCGTCAAGCAACGCGTCTTCTGAAAAGGTGAGTTGGTTCTCGTGCTCAGGCCGCACATCGTCATGACGCATAGGACGAATGGCAAGCTCGAGCAAAAGTGGGAAGGACCATATGTCATCGAGCAAGTCTACGACGGGGGATCATAGCAGCTCGTGGATTCCCAGGGAGTCCGACCTATGCCCCCAATCAATAGAAGGTTCCCTAAAAAATATTTTTCTTAAAATTTTCCTCTTTTGTTTCCTTTTGGATTTTCATTGGGGAAACTTTTTCTATGGGCTTTCGGATCCATGATGCATTCTCATTAGCATTTCGTGGATATATCTAGTTTTCCCCAATTTTTATGGACTAAGTCCATCAAAAAATGGCTTTCCCTAATGCACTACGCTATTGATTGAAGTTTCAGCTACCCTAGGAGTTGTTGGAGGGCGGCACAATGTGTCAAGTTGCAGGTGGAGCGGCTCCTACACCCACAATGCACGACACGTACTAGGTGTATGCTTCTGAAGGCAGCAGAGATGATTACTTGGGCACTTCTGAGTATTGAGACCCACACTCTTCATGTTTCCCGGCATGCCTCGTGCTCACAGAGGCTCGCACTCCAGGGAAGACCATATGAAAAGATCATGGAGGGCTGCCTGACCCAACACAAGTTGGTTTGGTGTGTAGTTCAACCCTGGGGTGCGCCACCAGAAGCCCAAGATAAAATGCTAGAGGGTTTTTCCTAGTCCACAAAGGTGAACAGTTCCCTTCCAAGTTCCCAAGGTGGATCCCCAAGAAATCCCGGAAGAAGAGTCCTCAAGAAGTTCGAGCCGAATGTCAAAACAAATCCATGAAGTCTGCAGCCAATCAATCATCCGCGTGAGAAATCAAGATGAAATTTTGAAAGTCCAAGAAGCAAATTCAATAAAGAAAATCCCAACAATCCAAGAAGCAATCAAGCGGTCCCAAGCAGTAAGGAACCCACTGGAAGGAAGGCGGGAGGAAGCTGTTCAGCACCCCTCAAAATGCATGAAGAAAAATCGCCAAGCCATTGACCCAAAACCATTGACCCTGAACTTATCACACCCAAGTCTCTGGGTTCATGAGGCGTGTGCAGGGGGCATGTTGAGCTGTGGGGGCCCTCAATATGATGATGGGCTAGAGTATGAATTTTCGTTGCCTCTCGGAAGCATCCCGAAACACGGCGTCTTCATACACGTACACCAAAGCTATTTAAGTTGTTGAGTTGTAATCGTCAAGGTCTTTCGACGGTTCCCAGTGACAAGTCCTTCGGTAGCCTTCTCAGATATCACGCCTATAGCTGGTGTATAATGGGAAAGCAAACATTTTAAAACACACAATAATTTTTTCCCTCTCTTTTCTACTGTTTTCGTTTGGTGTTCCTAGTTGTGCTCCTCCAACATCTTTGCAGCCATGGAAAGACACTCCCTGTCATCGTCGACGGCATTCAGACGACAACCGCTACATCAAACTACGTCTTGGGCGTTTGGGTGGAGCAATACCCATGCGTCCCTGACAACACCGGCGACATCCTGACAACCAATCGTCTACACCGACATGCACGATGGGAGCCAGAAGCCAACACCTGCGCTCGCGAAGGTGGAGCTGATTCGTCTCCACAACCCCGTCTCCAACAACAATGAAGCATGGGGGCAACGCCAACCCCTCAATTATTCGTAAGGCCGATGGCATCCCGGCGCACCACCAGAATTGTCACATCATGGATGGTGTGACGGTTCTCTCAACGAAGGGGAGATATCGACGGTCTACCGATGCCTCGCCTACATAACACAAGGAGATCACGGGAGCAGTGCAACGCGCCAGTGCGGCCAGCGTGAATCTATGAAACCCTCCGATCAAGTCGGCTGGCACCATCGCAGCTAGACGGTCGTGACGAGATTGGTAAAAAAAATCTTTTTGTTTTCAGGATAAGGCATGATGTTTCGCCTTGGAATGAAGACAGAATAGGGTTGCTTCGTTGACCGGCATCGTGCCCATTATACGATCCAACGAGCTCCTTAAAAGAATGCAAGTGTGGAATGACATGCCTACACCAATTTACATTGTTACTACACTATCATCTTTGGAACCGCTTGCACGACGTCACAGAGAGGGTCGATCCTTCTTTGGTTCTTCAGGTTGCACACATGTTGGTGCACTGAATCAATCCAGGAGAAATATTCGTTGAGTCAATCTCGATTTGCTTCACACTCAAGCTCAACTCGACGAGGGGGCATTTGTTCAACGAGTTTTTATGCACTGTTGAATATAATAAATTTTTAATGAGTTTTGGTGCAGGCTATATATGCAAAGGTAAGTTAGTAAAATTAGCATAACACATGCATGCATGGCAGGATGCCCATGTACTAGCACATGGATTTGCATGAAATCGCGGTGCAACTAACAAAAATGCATGCACGTGACAAGGTTTGGCATAGACATAGTATGTATATACATTATGAATACATATTCGGGTACCTCAGCCGACCGGCAAGCACGTGTGTATATTTCTCCGAATACCCAAAATACTAGCTGACCTGACCATGTATGCATGTTATGTATTTTTCGTTTGTATACAGGGACAATGGGCAAATTATAAAATTTGGAAATAGCAGACTTGTAACTGGCACACGCATCGGATGGATGGTTTCCTTCCTTTTATTATACATATGAAGAAAGGAAGTAAGGGACTTATTTTCAGGTAACTAAATATGTTTAGGGTATATTTGTTTTGTAGCCGTGCACACCAAGAAGAAACCAATGAAAGGAGATACGTACCAACCAGAGATAAAGAAAGTTTAAACAAGAAAGCTATTCAAATGGCAAGTAATTTGCATGAACATCAAGCAGTCGATTGGGATCAACTTGGAGGAGGTGTTGAAGCATGACCCGGCTTCCACCCTTCTGCATATAAATACACGAGCCACGGCCATGGTCAGGGAAGGGGCAAGTACGGGAGACAAGACAAGAAGGAGATGCGCCGAGCCGGCAGCGTCCAGTAAGGGGCACCGCAGCCAAACCTCACGCACGTGGCCGGCGGAGACGAGGCGTGCATCAGGACAAACACAGACGCACCCATGGCGGCAGCGTCGAGAAGATGAGGATGAAGGAACGCAGTGCAGGGGGCGATGGCGCGCCCGTGGCCGCGCATTCACCAACTCATGAAGCCCAGGAGGAAGAAGCTGGCCATGGAGACACCGAGGTGATGAGACTAATTTTATTTTGTTACTATGTTTTCAGCGCTAGCACCCAAGGAGGAGAGTTTAGGCACGGGAGCAAACCTACGTACACGCATCCATCCACCGAGACGATTGAACGCATGAGCTAATACAACTCACGCACAACTTGCGAGGGAGATGGAAGGCATGCATCAAGAAGGGCACCTCACATAGGCAGCGTCCAGGAGATTGGAGGGCGTGCCCGTGCAGCGGTGCGTGTGCCAAGGGGAAACAACGACGACACCCTCACACGAAAGCAGAGCAGCGACGAGCAGATGAGCGCGCCCACTGGAGGATTTCCGAGCAGCGTGATAATCTGTTCTTTTTTTTCTATGTGTTATTATTGCAGGATGACCTGAGGACGTATGCATGCATGGTTCGTGCTTTACGTATGCACCACTACCGTCTTGCGGGGGAGGCAGAACACATCCATGGCACGTAGAAACATCCAGCCATCACGATTCCAGAACGCACGCATCAAGAAGAAGTAGAAGGAGAGAAGAAGAGATCGGCCTCGACATCTCGTCACAACAACGCCAGCGATCATCAGTACAAGAAGCAGGCGCCTCGGCAGCAACATGAACACCAAGTCGATCTTCTCGAACGGTAAAGTTATCATCTAATCACTCCTTCATCCTTTATTATTGCATGCATGCACAACACGTGGTGGCGCGGTGGAGCACGTGGTGGCGCGGTGGAGCTCGCGATAATGCAGCACTTCGTTGGCGTTATCATCATCTTCATCAAGATAACCAAGACGAGAGGCTACTCCCGGACTTCACCAAGGTGTGGAAGACGATGGCATGTCGATGGGGCTGCCGGTGCACAGCCCGTTGGACTCCTTTGTGGTGGGCGCCCTTGGTGATGAGGCCGACGATGTCTACTTCGTCAAGCTGGAGCACCGAAGGCGCGGAGCTCGCAGGGATTCCACAGTTTTCCGCGGAGGATGTTGCCGCTGTGCCGCAGTGGATCGTGGCGTGGAGTTCGCCAACGACGCCAGTGTCAACTTCATCGAGCCGGCGCCATGGAGGACGAAGGCATGGAGGCTCGGGAGGATGTCGCCGCCGTGTCACGGTGGATGTTGCCACGGAGTTCGCCAAGATGACGCCAATATCAACATCATCAACCCGGTGCCGCAAGGATCATGACGGGGAGCTCGCAAGAAGGACGCCCTCCATCCACTTGTCATGCTGGAGCTAGAGGACGGAGGCGTGGCGCCCGTTGGGGATGCCGCCAACGTCTACTTCGTCAAGTTGGAGCCTGGAGACGTGGAGCTCGCAGGGATTCTGTCGTGTGCCACAGAGGAAGGCGAGACGGAGCTCGCTAGGATGACGCCCGACTTCTTCTTCATCAAGCCGGTGCCATGGAGGATGGAGACGAAGCTCGCTAGGATGACGCCCGTTGTCTTCTTCATCAAGCCGGCGACATGTAGAACAAAGGTGTGGAGGCTCGCAATGATGCTGCCACTGTGCCGCGTTGGATAGCGGCGCGGAGCTCGCCAAGACGAGCCCATCGCCAACATCGTCAACCCGGCACCGCGGAGAATCGTGGCATGGAGCTCGCAAGGAGGACACCACCAACATCAACATCATCAAGATGGACCGGAGGCATGGAGCTCACGGGACATCACCACCAATTTCTACCTCATCAAGATGGAGCCCGCGACACGGAGCCAAGAAGATAACACACACCCTTGGTGTTGCCCGCAACACGGAGCAGGGAGGCGGTGCTGTCCGTGACCTGGAGGAGAAGATGGTGCCACATGATGCTCTCCATGACCCGGAGCCCAAGAAGATGAGGCGTGATGGCGAGGAGGCGGCGTGACTTCACCAACACTAACTCCCGATGGCCCCATGAGGCGGTACCCTTGTCTTGGAGGACTACCGTAAACACGGCGTCCAGAGGCGAGGCGCCAACCACATCGGCATTGTCGATACGAACGAGTGTTGGTTTTACACCGACACCGGTCTCCATAAGAATACTCCCGCGAGGCAACCCCTTGCATACCCAACGAAGCCACTACATCGTCAAGAAGTCTGAGCTGAGCAGGACCCATGCAACTTCAACACTGACTATATCAACATTGTCAAGACCGACGAGGCGCGACGGCGAGGGGGAACATGGCGAGCACAAAGCCATGTTTTAAGCGGCACGTGTACCGACGACGACACGGGTTTTGCCGCCGCCCACACCACACACACACACCATCATCATCATGCATGGAGAACGCGTAGCGAAGATGATGAAGACGACCACACGGCTTATTCGGAGGTATCTCGCGGAGCAACCCGCGGGAGTAATTAACCGGGAGATTTTCGAGGCCCCGGGAACCAGGAGACCGCACATCGCCATAGTCAGGCAGGCCGTGCTAGTAGGCCACGGAGCGCAACCATTTTTTATGGGATCTTGTAATTTAGTTTATCCGATGAGATTAATGAAATACTTGTTTCCCGTACACCTTTTCTTTGTGTACTACGGTACACTGGCACGCCCGCATTTTTCTTTTTCCCCGGCGCATGAGAGAAATCAAACACCTCCTGTTCCCTTCTCCCGGAGTGCTCATAAGATTTTTGTCGTGTCAAACACCTGGAACATGAACTCTTACAATCTAGTGCTCCTCTTCTGGTATAATGGCGGTGTAGGTCCCGGTGAAGCTTGGTACTCGGATGCTCAGGTACCTAGTGACTTCCTTCAAGTGTCGTCCGAAAGGGGTGTTGTCATCCGGTTGAGTGAACTTGTTCCTTGGGTCCACCATCTATAGAGTAGAAATGCAAAAGAGTCAGAAATGAGTAGAGAAGTGCTCTGATACCATCTTGTAGGGACCAAACCTCAAAAAGTCAAGTCTCTGTGCTTAAGTGTCATCCCTGGATCGGTAGTGTTGACGCACACAGTACTCGAGGATTTATTGCAGAGTTTAATCACACACTTATTACATCGAGTGTCTGAAAAAGAGTACTTATTACAATAATATGGCTGAAGGCCATCTAAATAAGATAATTACAGAAGCATCAAAGATAAATGAGGCCATCCAACTCCACGACAAAACTGAGTGCATGACAACGACCTAGCGCACCTTACTCTTCGTTTGAAAATTCTGTAACATGATACGTTGCAGCCATGTAGGCCAGCACATGGAATATGCTGGCAAGATAACACTATAGAGCAATGAACAGAATAAAAACTATCACTACATGCATATATGGCTGGTGGAGGCTCTATGGTTATCATTTGCATAAAGCTAGTTTTTCCCTACAACGAAGTAATATATTTTATTTAACTACATAGTTTGTTGAAATTATTGAGAAGGTAACCCCAACTCAATCCCAAAATTAAGAATGAATAACCCGACAAATTCATTATGTAGATGTAACGCCCCGAGACCAATGTGCCAGGTGTCCTCCAGTTATTCGCTGTTGTTGCCTTGTCATTGCTTGCGTATCATGCATTGCATATCATGTCATCATGTGCATTTCATTTGCATACATGTTCGTTTCATGCATCCGAGCATTTTCCCCGTTGTCCGTTTTGCAATCCGACGCTCCTATGTCACCCGGTGTCCCTTTCTACCTCTTTTCATGTGTGGGTGTTAAACGTTTTCGGATTGGACCGAGACTTATCATGTGGCCTTGGTTTACTACCGGTAAACCGCCTATCAAGCTTCGTGCCTTTTGGACTTCGTTTGATACTCCAACGGTTAACCGAGGGACCGAAAAGGCCTCGTGTGTGTTGCAGCCCAACACCCTTCCATTTTGGCCCAAAACCCACCTAAAACCCCTCCGTTATCTCGGTCATTCGATCACAATCGCGTGGCCGAAAACCGCACCTCATTTGGACTCTCCTAGCTCCCTCTACCTATATATATAGCACTTCCCCCGAATTTTCGGATCTTCCCCTACCCTAACCCTAGTCTCCGTCCTCCTCCAGCCGCCGGACGTGTCCGACCGGGCCGGACACGTCCGCCCCGCTTCCCCCCAGCCTCTCTCCTCCTACCACGTGGCTGCCGCCGTCCCACCGCCGCCACGGCCCGCGGAGCCCATCCGAGGCCCGCGCGGGCCCAGATCCAGCCCCGCCGCCCGACATCCTCCGCCTCGCCGCGCCGCTCCCTCCGCGCCGCCGCCCGGAGCTGCTCACCGCCCGAGACGGC
>NC_041386.1:267175061-267177321 GCF_002162155.2 Triticum dicoccoides | reverse complement strand
CGTCCAGCGCCGGCGCCGCACCGCACCGCCGTGGCCGGCCCGCGCCTCGCCGTCCCCGGCCTCCCCGCGCCCCGAGCGCCACCGGACGTCGTCGTCTTTGCCGATTCCGGCGAGTTCCGCCGCCGCCTCGGGAAGCATGCGCCGTATCCAGATCTGGTCAACTCCCCTCGGTTGACTCCTTCCCCGAACCCTAACTTTTTTTGCAAACTTTGGCATGCTGTAACTCTACATCTGTAGCTCTGATTCATGCGTGTAGCATATCAAAATGTTCGTCTCAATGAGTACATCATTTCATCTCATTGCATCATTTTCATTTGAGCTCATCTTTATGCCCAAAATGTAGTTGGAAGAGGGCTATGTGAGGAATTTGTCTGATCTGTTTCAGCAAATGGCATTTTGTCATTTTTGCCATGATTAATGTGTGCATACTATGATCCTGAGCTCTACATGTGTTTTGTTATATGCCATGCCATCATTGCAGGGGTGTATGCCATGTATTTTTGTGATCTTTGTGGTGACTAGCACAAGCTTGCAAAGTAGCATAATCGTTAATGCTGATTTCAGGGACTTAGAATTTCACTAAGTCCTTGTCCTGATTTTGTTGTTATGCCATATGTTCATGTTGTTTTCTAGTGACCCGTGCCTCTTTTGAGGATAATCAGTAAGTATGTTATGTTAATATTGTGGTGCTCTATCCATCCATGTCTTTGTTTTAATTTATGGAGCACCCTAGCTTGAGTCAATCGAGCTCTACTTTTGCTATAAAATGTTCCGGGCAGATTGTTGACATGTTTAGCAATTTTGCCGGGCTTGTTGTTATTGATCCGTGCAAGCTATGTTGTTGTTCTTGCCATGTCTAGCTCCTATGCCTTGTATTCTTGATGGGCGTATGCTTAGTTTGTCATGACATGCTCTGTAGTGAGTGCATCGAGCTCGTAAACATGCCTACTCGTTATCTGTTTATGTTTTTGCTATGTTCACATGCTTGCAATCGTATTTTCTGATCCCTTTTGGCTCAAGGTCACTAAGGGACTTTTGTGAAGTGCTTTGAGTAGCTTCATGCCATGCCTTGCTTTGCCATGTTATGTTCCTGTAGCTTGTAGTTTTCATGCTCTAAAGTGTGCTTCCTGATGATAAATTACAGACTTGTGTTAATTTCACTAAGTCTGAAACCTGTTATCTTTTACTCTTTTGCCATGCTTGTTTCAACCTGTTAATGAGTGAATTAGCCGTAGCTCAGTGTTCATCTTTTGTCAAGCTTCATGATTTGATCCCTGCCATGTATTTTGTTGCTATGTTTGAGTGATGTAGCTTTTTTATCTTGTTGCATTTAGATGGCTACTTGCTGTTTATCGCAGGCCGGTGCCATATTTGGTTTGCTTGCCGTTTCCAAACCGTGCATCCGATTCCGGTGATCTTTATATCGATTTCAACCGAAATCATCTAACCTTTCCAGTGGCACTCTTGGATTTCCATGTTGAGGCCAGGCTCAATCATTCATGTCCAAAGCATGCATATGCACCGCATACCGCATCCCGCATATCATACCATGTTCGTGTGTGGTTTGTTTACTATGTTGTGTGCTTCCTTCCGGTGTTGCTTCTTCGGATTGGTTCTGTTATAGTCGCATTTGTGAGGACCTGTTTGACTACATCCGTTTGTCTTCTTCATGGACTCGTTCTTCTTCTTTGCGGGATTTCAGGCAAGATGACCATATCCTCGAAATCACTTCTATCTTTGCTTTTCTAGTTGCTCGCTCTTTTGCTATGCCTATACTGCGATACCTACCACTTGCTTATCATGCCTCCCATTTTGTTGAACCAAGCCTCTAACCCACCTTGTCCTAGCAAACCGTTGATTGGCTATGTTACAGCTTTGCTCAACCCCTCTTATAGCGTTGTTAGTTGCAGGTGAAGATTGGAGCTTGTTCCATGTTTGGAACATGGATATTTTGTTGGGATATCACAATATCTCTTATTTAATTAATGCATCTATATACTTGGTAAAGGGTGGAAGGCTCGGCCTTATGCCTGGTGTTTTGTTCCACTCTTGCCGCCCTAGTTTCCGTCATATCGGTGTTATGTTCCCGGATTTTGTGTTCCTTACGCGGCTGGGTTATAATGGGAACCCCTTGATAGTTCACCTTGAATAAAACTCCTCCAGCAATGCCCAACAATGGTTTTACCATTCGCCTCCTAGCCTTTTCTTTCCCTTGCGTTCTGCAGACTCAAGGGTCATCTTTATTTTAACCCCCCCCCCC
>NC_041386.1:267110424-267174842 GCF_002162155.2 Triticum dicoccoides | reverse complement strand
GTGTTGGTCCAAACTAGAGCCCTGTGCAGCGCCCCCTCGGGGAAACTCGAGGTTTGTTTTTAGTTGTATGGAGCGCTCATCTAAGTGTGCCCTGAGAACGAGATATGTGCAGCTCCTATCGGGATTTGTCGGCACATTCGGGTGGTGTTGCTGGACTTGTTTTACCATTGTCGAGGATGTCTTGTAACCTAGATGCCGAGCCTGATCGGATTGTCTTGGGAGAAGGAATATCCCGTGAGAGCTTGTGATGCGCTAAGTTGGGACACCCCTGCAGGGATTTGAACTTTCGAAAGTCGTGCCCTCGGTTATGGGCAGATGGGAATTTGTTAATGTCCGGTTGTAGAAAACCTGAAGTTGACCTTAATTAAAATACACCAACCACGTGTGTAACCGTGATGGTCTCTTCTCGGCGGAGTCCGGGAAGTGAACACAGTTTTGGAGTAATGTTTGACGTAGGTTGTTCTAGGATCACTTCATGATCATAGTTGTTCGGCCGTGCTTTGCCTTCTCTTCTCGCTCTCTTTTGCGTATGTTAGCCACCATATATGCTAGTCGCTTGTTGCAGCTCCACCTCATACCTTTTTCCCTACCTATAATCTCAAATAGTCTTGATCGCGAGGGTGCGAGATTGCTGAGTCACGTGACTCACAGATACTTCCAAAACCAGCCTGCAGGTGCCGTTGAACCGTGCAGATGACGCAACCAAGCTCAAGGAGGAGCTCGTTAAAGATCTTGTCCTTTATGTTGTTTCGTACTACTTGATCAGTAGTGGAGCCCAGTTGGGGTCGATCGAGGATCTGTGTAGCATTTGGGGTAGTCTTCTTTTATTTTGGTTCCGTAGTCGGACCTTGATTGTATCTGGATGATGTAATGCTTTATTCATGTAATTGTGTGAAGTGGCGATTGTAAGCGAACTATGTATCTCTTTCCCTTATGTATTACATGGGTTGTGTGAAGATTACCTCACTTTCGACATTGCTTTCAATGCGGTTATGCCTCTAAGTCGTGCTTCGACACGTGGGAGATGTAGCCGCATCGAGGGCGTTACAGTAGAGTGATGAGATAAACATAATAATTCAAGCACCAGATACTCAAGATGTCCATAACCGAGGACACAGCTAACCATGATTAGTTTATACACTCTGCAGAGGTTTGCGCACTTTTCCCCACAAGACTCGAGCTCCTCCGTTGAATTTCTCGCACTACATGATGTTTGAGAAACGGATGACCGAGACACAGTCTTTCAGAAGCATTAACTCTTTACTATGGGTAGACAGTACCACCTACATCCCCTACATCTGCTAGCCTACCACTGAAAGAGGTCACACAACATACTCAACTATGCCAGAGCCCATAATGGCTTGTGGCTGCACACGGAAGTTTCCATCATGAATAACATTATGATCCCTTTGAGCCTGGGTGGCAAACCATAGGATGATCACACGGGTTCCCCGGGATCTTCTTGGACAACACTGGTATATCCCCAGGTTCCCACAACCAATCCACCCAGATGTGTATTAAAGTAGCCACCTTAAGTTCCCTTTGTTAATAATAACTCTCACATCTTTCACGAATTCTCTCAAACCGAACCATGTCTACTAGCATGGCAAAGCAGTATAAGCACAATGTAGAAACACCCAAGGTTTGAAATATAAGACAATAGGTTCCTACCTCATCAACTACTTCCCAATACACACGTGTTATCAAATCCTACTCATGCACTGTTTGAGGGCTGAAACTAATGCATAAAAACTGGGTAATAAAGGGATATGATCAAAGTATTACTTGCCTTGCTGAAGATCGGAAAACCCTAGTGGTTCATAGTAGCAAGCCTCGCATTCCGGAAACTCTATCGTGAACAAACAATAGCATACATAAGCACTCAAGCATAAGGTGCAAAGGTAAAACCCAAAAGAAAATATCTAAACTGAAAGTTCAAGTGAAAAGCTTTAATTTAAAAATGGAATCAATCAAATCGGAGTTATGAAACTCAAACTACAATCAAAAAAGTTCGAAATCAAATTTTCTTGAAACCAAAATTTAAATTTCTAAAATCATGTTCAAGTTCTTTATCTGGATAGAGGGGAACAAGACAAAGATTTTGGTGTTGGTTTCACTGGATTTGGACAAACGAGCAAAAAGTAGCAAAGGTTTAAAGATTAGGGACTAATCTGCGATAAAAGTAATTACAGATAGGTCCCTATCTGAAAAAAACAGGAAAAAAATTATATCGGACGAACGTCCGCTAATAGAGACTAATGAACGAAATCATTTGTTAACAGAGAAGAATGGGTGAACATTCGCTAATTAACGAACCCTAAAAAGAAAACCGATCTATAAAAATAAACCGAACTTAATAAAAAATAGGCGGGATTTTCTTCGGTTTTTACCGGTTCGGTGTGGGAAAACCGACGGCGGTGTTCACCGGCAGCGGCGGCGGCGGGCGGCGGGATGGCTCGGGATGGCATGGGGTGGCGCGGCGAGCGGCGCGTCGGGCGGCAGCAGTGAGCGGCGTGGGGCGGCGGCGCAAAGTGGCAGCGGCGGCGGCTCGCGGAGGGGTGGCTCGCGGTGGGGCGACTCGGCGGGAGGCGAGGCTACGACGGGCTGAGGAGAGGGGGGCGCGGCTCTTAAAGGAGCCCTGGGGGTCCGTCTTGGGGAGGGGGTCGGTGCGGGCGGCGGGGTGGCGCCAAACTCTGGCGAGTCCGGGTCGGCCATGGCTCGGGGACGGCGGTTGCGGCTGGGCCTTCGGCCTGGTCAGTCCAATTTTTTTTAAATAATTTCACCGAAATGGAAAAATTCAAAATAAAATAAATAAAAATCCTAAAATCCCAAAAACAATTTTCACGGTACTCTACTAATATTTATGACAACATGAACATTTTTCTGGGCTAAAATGCAATTTTTAAAAATGTAGTTTTTCCCTAATTTACTCGAATAAAACCTCAAATATAAAAAATTCAAATAAAATTGATTTTTATTTAAAAACTAAATTTCCATTATTTCCTCTGTTTTGAAGAAGTAATATTGTATTCTCTCATTATTTTATTTATTTTGAAATAATCTGCAAATTAATTTCAAATAAAAATCACTTTGATCCAATTTACCAATTTTGATAAATTCAAAAATGTATTTACGAAAACCTCCAACTCTATCAAATGGTCCTTGAGTTGCTTAAGGTCTCTAGGATCAAAACGTCCAAACAAAACAAATTAGAAATGCAAAGAGCATGGATGCAAATGATGACCTAATGATTAACATCCAAATTTAAATTTGGGATGTTACACGCAAGCATCCGCAACTACGAAAAGTATTAAGGTAAACCTAATCGTAGCATGAAACATATGGATCCAAATTAGCCCCTTACGAAGCAACGCATAAACTAGGGTTTAAGCTTCTGGCACTCTAGCAACCCATCATCTACTTATTACTTGCTAATGTCGTCCCCTAGGCCCAAATAATGGTGAAATGTCATGTAGTCGACGTTCACATAACACCACTAGAGGAGAGACACCATACATCTCATCAAAATATCGAACGGATACCAAATTCACACGATTACTACTCACAAAGGAGAGACTTCTCCCATGTCCTCAGGAACAAACGTAACTACTCACAAAGAATATTCATAATCGAGATCAGAGGAGTATTAATTATCATTAAGGATCTGAAAATATAATCCTCCACCAGATAAACCAACTCGCATCAACTAAAATGTGTAAACAACACTACTAGCAACCCACAGGTACCAATCTAAGGTTTTGGGACCAAGATCGAATACAAGATATGAACTAGGGTTTGAGAGGAGATGCTGCTGGTGAAGATGTTGATGGAGATTGACACCCTCTCGATGAGAGGATTCATGGTGATGACGATGGCGATGATTTCCCCCTCCCGGAAGGATATTTCCCTGGCAGAACAGCTCCGCCGGAGCCCTAGATTGGTTCGTCCCAGGTTCCGCCTCGAGACGGCGGCGCTTTGTCCTGAAAGCTTCTCTCTGGTTTTTTCCAGGTCAAAACACACCGTAAAGCCAAAGACGGGCACCGGAGGCCTTCTAGGGGGCCCACCAGGTCGGGCGGCGCGCCCAAGGGGGTAGGGTGCGCCATAACAGCCCATAATGCAATAAATATCAATATAAAAGCTTGATGCAAAATGGACGTATGAAGCAGCGAGGCAGGAGCGGCAGAGCAGCAAGCAAGAGCAACGAGGCAGCAGAGCTGCAGCAGGTCGCGGGGGCGAGAGGGGGGTTTCGGGGTCACATGCGGGATGCGGTGTGGCAAGGGGGTGGTCGGCGTGTGGCGAAGGGACGCATGTTGGGGAACGTTGCATGTAAAACAAAAAATTCTACGCACACGCAAGATCTATCCATGGAGATGCATAGGTACGAGAGAGGAAGGGCATCTACATACCCTTATAGATCGCTAAGCGGAAGCATTTATCAACGCGGTTGATGTAGTATAACACCTTCACGATCCGTCCCGATCAAGTACCAAATGTACGAAACCTTCACGTTCAGCACACATTCAGCTCGATGATATCCCCGCCTTCTCGATCCAGCAAGAGAGGCGAAGTAGTAGATGAGTTTCGGCAACACGATGGCATGGTGACAGTGGTGTTGAAACTATCCGCAGGGCTTCGCTAAACACAACGGTCAAGGGGCCAGCGGCCAGCCCTAGCCTCCTGCCCTAGGCGCCTCTCCCCTTTCCATATTTGGGTATAGAGGAGAAGGTAGGAGGGGGGCCAGTGGCTTCCCTGCCTAGTCGCCCCCTTTCCTTCCTGGCACGTGGGCAAGGGAGGTGGGGCGTGCCTAGGCCCTTAGGGGATGGGGCGCCGCCCTCCTTTGGCCCATGAGGCCCACCAAGTGCCGGTGTCCTCCTAGAACCCCTTCCCACACTCGGATAAAACTCTGGTGCATTCCAGAACCTTTCGGGAGACCAAATAGTATCATCCTAGATATCAATCTTTACCTGCGGACCATTTCGGAGCTCCTTGTCATGTCTGTGATCTCATCCGGGACTCCGAACAACATTCGGACACCAATTCACATAACTCATATAATACTACATCGTCAATGTACGTTAAGCGTTTGGACCTACAGGGTCGAGAATGATGTAGACATGACCGAGACACTTCTCTGGTCAATAACCAATAGCGGGACCAGGATTCCCATATTGGTTCCTATATATTCTATGAAGATCTTTATTGGTCGAACCTTTATGATAACATACGTAATTCCCTTTGTCTGTCGGTATGTTACATGCCCGAGATTCGATCGGCGGTATCTCCATGCCTAGTTCAATCTTGTCATTGACGAGTCTCTTTACTCTTTCCATAATACATCATCTTGCAACTAACTCCTTAGTCACTTTGCTTGCAAGCCTCTTGTGATGTTGTATTATTGAGAGGGCCCAGAGATACCTTTATGTCATATGGAGTGACAAATCCCAATCTCGATTCATGCCAACTCAACAGACACCTTCAAAGATACATGTAGAACACCTTTATGATCACCCAGTTACGTTGTGATGTTTGACAGCACACAAGGTATTCCTTCGGTATCCGGGAGTTGCATCATCTCATGGTCGAAGGAATATGTATTTGACATTAAGAAAGCATTAGCAATAAACTAAATTATCATATGCTATGCTAAAGGATGGGTCTTGTCCATCACATCATTCTCCTAGTGATGTGATCCCGTTATCAAGCGACAACACATGTCTATGGTTAGGAAACCTAAAACATGTTCTGATCAACGAGCTAGTCTAGTATAGGCTCACTAGGGACACGGTATTTGTGTATGTGTCCACACATGTATTTAAGTTTCCGGTCAATACAATTATGGCATGAATAATAAACATTTATCATGATTAAGGAAATACAATAATAACCACTTTATTATTGCCTCCAGGGCATATTTCCAACAGTCTCCCACTTGCACTAGAGTCAATAATCTAACTTACATACTAAGGAATCTAACACCCATAGAGTCTTGGTGCTAATCATGTTTTGCCCATGGAAGAGGTTTAGTCAACGAGTCTGCCACATTCAGATCCATATGTATTTTGCAAATTTCTATGTATCCTTGACCTTTTCACGAATGGAGTTGAAGCGTCTCTTGATGTGTTTGGTTCTCTTGTGAAACTTGGATTCCTTCGCTAAGGCAATGGCTCCAGTGTTGCACAAAAGATTGTCATTGGACCCGACGCACTGGGACCCAGATTAGATATGAACTCCTTCATCGAGACTCCTTCATGCGCCGCTTCCAAAGCAGCTATGTACTCCACTTCACACGTATATCCCGCCACGACACTCTACTTGGAACTGCACCAACTGACAGCTCCACCATTCAATATAAATATGTATCCTATTTGTGACTTAGAGTCATCCGGATCTGTGTCGAAGCTAGCATCGACATAACCCTTTACGACGAGCTCCTCGTCACCTTCATAAACGAGAAACATATCCTTAGTCCTTTTCAGGTAATTCAGGATATTCTTGATAGTTGTTCAGTGATCCCCTCCTGGATTACTTTGGTACCTCCCTGCCAAACTTATGTCAAGGCACAAATTAGGTCTGGTACACAACATGGCATACATAATAGAACATATGGATGAGGCATAGGGAATGACTTTCATTTTCTCTCTATCTTTTGCCATGCTTGGACTTTGAGTCTGACTCAATTTCACACCTCGCAACACAGACAAGAATCCTTTCTTTGACAGGTCCATTTTGAACTTCTTCAGAACTTTGTCGAGGCATGTGCTTTGTGAAAGTCCTATTAAGCGTCTTGATCTATCCCTATAGATCTTGATGCCCAATATATAAGCAGCTTCACCGAGGTCTTTCATTGAAAAATTATTATTCAAGTATCCTTTTATGCTATCCAGAAATTTTATATCATTTCCAATTAGTAATATGTCATCTACATATAACACCAGAATTGCTACAAAGCTCCCACTAACTTTCTTGTAAATACAGGCTTCTCCATAAGTTTTTACAAAACCATATACTTTCACCACATCATCAAAGCATATATTCCAACTCTGAGATGCTTGCACTAGTCCATAAATGGATCGCTGGAGCTTGCACACTTTGTTAGCACATTCTGGTTGCATCATATACAACTCTTCTTTAAGAAACCTGTTAAGCAATGCAGTTTTGACGTCCATTTGCCAGATTTCGTAATCATAAAATGCGGCAATTGCTATCATGATTCAGAAAGACTTAAGCATCACTACGGGCGATAAAGTCTCATCTTAGTCAACCCCTTGAACTTGTCGAAAACCTTTTGCGACAAGTTGAGCTTTGCAGATAGTGATATTATCATCAGTGTCCTTCTTGTTCTTCTTGAAGATCCATTTATTCTCAACGGCTCGCCGATCATCGGACAAGTCCACCAAAGTCGATACTTTTGTTCTCATACATGGATCCTATCTTAGATTTCATGGCCTCGGCCATTTGTCAGAATATGGGCTCATCATAGCTTATTCATTATTCGAAAGTTCGTTGTTGTCTAACAACATGACTTCCAGGATAGGATTACCATACCACTCTGGCGCGGTATGTGTTCTGGTCGACCTATGAGGTTTAGTAGTAAATTGATCCAAAGTTTCATGATCATTATCATTAGCTTCTTCTCTAGTTGGTGTAAGCGTCATGGGAACAGTTTTCTCTGATGTGCTACTTTCCAATTCGAGAGAATGTATAACTAACTCATCAAGTTCTACTTTCCTCCCAGTCACTTCTTTCGAGAGAAACTACTTCTCTAGAAATGACCCATTCCTAGAAACAACGATCTTGCCTTCGGATCTATGGTAGAAGGTACACCCAATAGTTTCTTTAGGGTATCCTGTGAAGACACATTTCTACGCTTTGGGTTCGAGCTTATCAGGCTGAAACCTTTTGACATAAGCATCGCATCCCCATGCTTTAAGAGACGATAGCTTAGACTACCCACGGTGGGAGTAACATAGGTGGTAACATCACACATATCTAAGCAAAACATATGATGTGGCGAGTAATTAATGAGGAAAGAGAGGTATGTGGTAACATAGCTAGTTACTGTAACATCACACATACCAAGACAAGATGAGTCTACAACCTAATAATAAAGTTTTGCATGACACCACACACATGTTACTCCCCACTATAGAGGTAGTAACATAGACTAGTAACATATGCCTGTTACTAGTCTAAGTTACTACCCATTGTGACTAGTCTTAGGTTTCTTGCCAAACCACAGTTCATACGGTGTCGTCTCAATGGATTTTGATGGTGCCCTATTTAATGTGAATGGGCTGTCTCTAATGCATAACCCCAAAATGATCAAGGCAATTCAGTAAGAGACATCATAGAACACACCATATCTAATAAAATACGGTTACGACATTCGGACACACCATCAAGCTGTGATGTTCCAGGTGGTGTGAGTTGTGAAACAATTCCACATTGTCTTAAATGAAGGCCAAACTCGCAACTCAAATATCAGCCTCTGCGATTAGATTCTAGAAACTTTATTTTCTTGTTATGATGATTCTCCACTTCACTCTGAAATTCTTTGAACTTTTCAAATATTCCAGATTTGTGTTTCATTAAGTAGATATACCCATACCTACTTAAATCATCTGTGAAGGTTAGAAAATAATGATACCCGCCGCGTGCTTCAACACTCATCGGACCGCATACATCGGTATGTATTATTTCCAATAAGTCATTAGCTCGCTCCATTGTTCCGGAGAATGGAGTTTTAGTCATCTTGCCATGAGGCATGCATGGTTTGCAAGTATCAAATGATTCATAATCAAGTGATTTCAAAAGTCCATATGCATGGAGTTTCTTCATGCGTTTTACACCAATATGACCTAAATGGCAATGCCACAAGTATGTTGCACTATCAGTATAAACTTTGCATCTTTTGGCATCAATATTATGAATATTCATATCATTATGATCGAGATTAAAAAAATAATAGACCATTCATCAAAGGTTCATGACCATAAATGATATTTCTCATATAAATAGAACAGCCATTATTTTCTGACTTAAATGAATAACCGTCTCGCAATAAATAAGATCCTGATATATGTTCATGCTCAACGCTGGCACCAAATAACAATTATTCGGTTCTAAAAATAATCCCGAACGTAGATGTAGAGGTAGCGTGCCGTCGGCGATCACATCAACCTTGGAACCATTCCCGACGCGCATCATCATCTGGTCCTTAGCCAATCTTCGTTTATTCCACAGCTCCTGTTTCGAATTACAAATATGAGAAACTGGACTAGTATCAAATACCCAGGCGCTGCTATGAGCATTAGTAAGGAACACATCAATAACACCTATATCAAATATACATTTGTTCACTTTGCCATCCTTCTTATATACCAAGTACTTGGGGTAGTTCCGCTTTCAATTGCAGTAGAAGCACTCGGCTTTAGGCTTGGGTCCAGCTTTGGGCTTCTTCATGGGAGTGGCAACTTGCTTGCCATTCTTCTTAAAGTTCCCTTTCTTCCCCTTCCCCTTTTTCTTGAAACTAGTGGTCTTGTTAACCATCAACACTTGATGCTCCTTCTTAATTTCTACCTCCGCCGATTTCAGCATCACGAAGAGCTCGGGAATCATTTTCCTCATCCCTTGCATATTATAGTTCATCATGAAGCCTTTGTAGCTTGGTGGCAGAGAATGAAGAACTTTGTCAATAACACTCCAATTGGAAGATCAATGCCTAGCTGAGTCAAGTGGTTATGATACCCAGACATTTTGAGTATGTGTTCACTGACAGAATTGTTGTTCTCCATCCTACAGCTAAAGAACTTGTTGGAAACTTCATATCTCTCAACTCGGACATTTGCTTGAAATAATTAACTTCAACACTCGGAACATCTCATATGATCCGTGGCGCTCAAAACGCTTTTGAAGTCCCGGTTCTAAGCCGTAAAGCATGGCACACTCACTGGTACATCGAGGTGCTATACAAACCTTTTTAACTCCTTTCCACGATGATGTTTTGAACCGTCGCCTAGTGAGTGACTGCGATACGGTTGGGTCCTTCCGACACGGCCTAGAAACCGTCGGGGATAGGCCCTCTTGGCACAAAGGCTGGGGCAAAATGAGCTCGTGCGCGATCGGGCGAGGCATCAAACCCAATTGTTTCCATTCGTATGTACATCCCACACAGTGAATCCCAGAAAAACATTTTCGTTTGTATGTATATCACACATAGTTTTTTCAGTGGAAACGTTTGTGCAAGGTGGCCTAACGCAAACAGTTCTGTGCCGGAAGCCTTGTGTGATTGTTAGTTCATCGAACACGCCAACTTTCTAGAAACCATGTGGGTTGTTTCACTTCATCGCCCACGGTGATGTCTGAGTAATAGTTTTCTTTTATTCAACTACATCACACATGATCTGATGAAGAAAACTGTGTGGCATTGGTCTATCCATCACAAGCGCTTTTACTGATAGAACCGTTTGCGAATTTCCATGACCCATTTAGCAGGTTTATTAGTTTACAATTAATAATTCCAGTATTACGCAAATTCACATTTCATATCGAACAGCTATTTGCCAATTTCATATCAGGCACATAAATATATTTTAACATCACAGTACGATAGCTACCTGAAAACAACACAGTACATCATATAGCTAGTTCAGCTTCATAAGAACAATATTAGAACAATATATTCATTTCCCTAATCAAGATCATATAGGCTCGTTTTATCCACCTTCTACTTTCTGTTCAGTAAGAATCTGTTTTGCACTGGCCAACTGGGAAAGTGCATCCTCCTTCGCCAACACCATCTTAGCAAAGTTTGATTTAAAAATTCTGAGCTCATTCTCCACCTTCCTCTTTTGATTTAGCATCTTCAAATATTCTTTAGCGTTGACAACACTTTAACTAAGCCTACCTCTGTTCTCTTCCTCATACATGCTCCAGAGCTTTTCTAGGCACATCTTCAAAGACTGTGGCCACTCTTGATCAACCCACTCCAAGTAACAACACTTCCGTTCATCCTATAATATTTAAAACTAGATTAGTAACAATTGTAGGGGGAATGGGTTTATAGCAACATAGAAAATCACCAATACTTATTTTGAAAAACTGAAGAAACAGGTTAATTATGACATATCTGAAGGAAATATGCCCTAGCGGCAATAATAAAGTTATTATTTCCTCATGTCATGATAAATGTTTATTATTCATGCTAGAATTGTATTAACCGGAAACTTAGTACATGTGTGAATACATAGACAAACAGAGTGTCACTAGTATGCCTCTACTTGACTAGCTCATTAATCAAAGATTGTTAAGTTTCCTAACCATAGACATGAGTTGTCATTTGATTAAAGGGATCACATCATTAGGATAATGATGTAATTGACTTGACCCATTCCGTTAGCTTAGCACTTGATCGTTTAGTTTACTGCTATTTCTTTCTTCATGACTCATACATGTTCCTTTGACTATGAGGTTATGCAACTCCCGATTACCAGAGGAACACTTTGTGTGCTACCAAGCATCACAACATAGCTGGGTGATTATAAAGGTGCTCTACACGTGTCTCCGATGGTACTTGTTGAGTTGGTATATATCAAGATTAGGATTTGTCACTCTGATTGTCGGAGAGGTATCTCTGGGCCCACTCGGTAATGCACATCACTATAAGCTTTTCAAGCATTGTAACTAATGAGTTAGTTGCGAGATGATGTATTACAAAATGAGTAAAGAGAGTTGCCGGTAACGAGATTGAACTAGGTATTGAGATACCGACGATCGAATCTCGGGCATGTAACATACTGATGACAAAGGGAACAACGTATGTTGTTATGCGGTTTGACCGATAAAGATCTTCGTAGAATATATGGGAGCCAATATGAGCATCCAGGTTCCGCTATTGGTTATTGACCGGAGACGTTTCTTGGTCATGTCTACATAGTTCTCGAACCCGTAGGGTCCGCACGCTTAAAGTTTGGTGACGATCGGTATTATGAGTTTTTGTGTTCTGATGTATCGAAGGTAGTTTGGAGTCACGGATATGATCATGGACATGACGAGGAGTCTCGAAATGGTTGATACATAAAGATCGATATATTGGATGACTATATTCGGACACCGGAAGTGTTCCGGGTGGTTCCGGAGAAAATCGGAGTGCCGGAGGGTTACTGGACCCCCCCGGGAGAAATAGTGGGCCTTAGTGGAGCGAGAGAGGGCTGGCCTAGGGCAGGCCGTGCGCCCCTCCCCCTCTGGTCCGAATTGGACTAGGAGAGGGGGGAGGTGCCCCCCTTTCCTTCTCCCTCCCCATTCCTTTCCCCCTCCTAGTAGGAGTAGGAAAGAGGGGAGTCCTACTCCTACTAGGAGGAGGACTCCTCCTCCTGGCGCGCCTACAGGGGCCGGCTGGCCTTCCCCCTTGCTCCTTTATATACGGGGGCAGGGGGCACCTCTGGACACACAAGTTGATCTGTTGATCTCTCCCAGCCGTGTGCGGTGCCCCCCTCCACCATAATCCACCTCGATCATATCGTAGCGGTGCTTAGGCGAAGCCCTGCGTCAGTAGCATCATCATCATCATCATCACGCCGTCGTGCTGACGGAAATCCCCCGTGAAGCTCTACTAGATCGGAGTTCGTGGGACGTCATCAAGCTGAACGTGTGCTGAACTCAGAGGTGTCGTGCATTCGGTACTTGGATCGGTCGGATCGTGAAGACGTATGACTACATCAACCGCGTTGTGCTAACGCTTCCGCTTTCGGTCTATGAGGGTACATGGACACACTCTCCCCTCTTGTTGCTATGCATCACCATGATCCTATGTGTGCATAGGAAAAATTTAAATTTCTACATTCCCCAATAGTGGCATCCGAGCCAGGTTTATGCGTAGATGTTATATGCACGAGTAGAACACAAGTGAGTTGTGGACGATACAAGTCATACTGCTTACCAGCATGTCACACATTGGTTCGGCGGTATTGTTGGATGAAGCGGCCCGGACCGACATTACGCGTACGCTTACACGAGACTGGTTCTACCGACGTGCTTTGCACACAGGTGGCTGGCAGGTGTTAGTTTCTCCAACTTTAGTTGAATCGAGTGTGGCTACGCCCGGTCCTTGAGAAGGTTAAAATAGCACTAACTGGAAAAACTATCGTTGTGGTTTTGATGCATAGGTAAGAACGGTTCTTGCTCAGTCCGTAGCAGCCACGTAAAACTTGCAACAACAAAGTAGAGGACGTCTAACTTGTTTTTGCAAGGCATGTTGTGATGTTATATGGTCAAGACATGATGCTATATTTTATTGTATGAGATGATCATGTTTTGTAACCGAGTTATCGGCAACTAGCAGGAGCCATATGGTTGTTGCTTTATTGTATGCAATGCAATCGCCCTGTAATGGCTTCATTTTATCACTAAGCGGTAGCGATAGTCGTAGAAGCAATATTTGGCGAGACGACAATGATGCTACGATGGAGATCAAGGTGTCACGCCGGTGACGATGGTGATCATGACGGTGCTTCAGAGCTGGAGATCACAAGCACAAGATGATGATTTCCATATCATATCCTTATATTGATTGCATGTGATGTTTATCTTTTATGCATCTTATTTTGCTTAGAACGATGGTAGAATTATAAGATGATCTCTCACTAAATTTCAAGGTATGAGTGTTCTCCCTGAGTATGCACCGTTGCGAAAGTTCGTCGTGCCGAGACACCACGTCCTGATCGGGTGTGATAAGCTTTACGTTCACATACAATGGGTGCAAGCCAGTTTTGCACATGCAGAATACTCGGATTAAACTTGACGAGCCTAGCATATGCAGATATGGCCTCGGAACACTAGAGACTGAAAGGTCGAGCATGAATCATATAGAAGATATGATCAACATAGTGATGTTCACCATTGAAAACTAATCCATCTCCCATGATGATCGGACATGGTTTAGTTGATATGGATCACGTGATCACTTAGATGACTAGAGGGATGTCTATCTAAGTGGGAGTTCTTTAATAATTTGATTAACAGAACATTAATTTATCATGAACTTAGTACCTGATAGTATTTTGCATGCCTATGTTCTTGTAGATAGATGGCCCGTGTTGTTGTTCCGTTGAATTTTAATGCGTTCCTTGAGAAAGAAAAGTTGAAAGATGATGGTAGCAATTACACGGACTGGGTCCGTAACTTGTGGATTATCCTCATTGCTACACAGAAGAATTACGTCCTGTAAGTACCACTAGGTGCCAAACCTGCTGCAGTAGCAACACCAGATGTTATGAACGTCTGGTAGAGCAAAGCTGATGACTACTCGATAGTTCAGTGTGCCATGCTTTACGGCTTAGAACCGGGACTTCAACGACGTTTTGAACGTCATGGAGCATATGAGATGTTCCAGGAGTTGAAGTTAATATTTCAAGAAAATGCCCGGATTGAGAGATATGAAGTCTCCAATAAGTTCTACACCTGCAAGATGGAGGAGAATAGTTCTGTCAGTGAGCATATATTCAGAATGTTTGGGTATAACAAACACTTGATTCAATTGGGAGTTAGTCTTCCGGGTGATAGTGTTATTGACAGAATTCTTCAATCACTACCACCAAGCTACAAGAGCTTCGTGATGAACTATAACATCCAAGGGATGGATAAGACGATTCCCGAGCTCTTCGCAATGCTAAAGGCTGCGGAGGTAGAAATCATGAAGGAGCATCAAGTGTTGATGGTTAACAAGACCACCAGTTTTAATAAAAAGGGCAAAGGGGAAGAATAAGGGGAACTTCAAGAAGAACGGAAAACAAGTTGTTGTTCAGGAGAAGAAACCCAAGTCCGGACCTAAGCCTGAGACTGAGTGCTTCTACTGCAAGCAGACTGGTCACTGGAAGCGGAACTGCCCCAAGTATTTGGCGGATAAGAAGGATGGCAAGGTGAACAAAGGAATATATGATATACATGTTATTGATGTGTACCTTACTAATTCTCGCAGTAGTGTCTTGGTATTTGATATTGGTTCTGTTGCTAATATTTGCAACTCGAAACAGGGACTATGGACTAAGCGAAGATTAGCAAAGGACGAGGTGACGATGCGCTTGGGAAATGGCTCCAAAGTCGATGTAATCGCGGTCGGCACGCTACCTCTACATCTACCTTCGGGATTAGGTTTAGACCTAAATAATTGTTATTTGGTGCCAGCTTTGTGCATGAACATTATATCTAGATCTTGTTTAATGCGAGACGGTTATTCATTTAAATCAGAGAATAATGGTTGTTCTATTATGGTCATGCACCCTTAAAGAGTGGTCTATTCTTTTTGAATCTCGATAGTGAAGATACACATATTCATAGTATTGAAGCTAAAAGATGCAGAGTTGATAATGATAGTGCAACTTATTTGTGGCACTTCCGTTTGGGTCATATTGGTGTAAAGCGCATGAAGAAACTCCATTCTGGTGGACTTTTGGAATCACTTGGTACTTACGAACCATGCCTCATGGGCAAGATGACTAAACCACCGTTCTCCGGGAGAATGGAGCGAGCAACAGATTTGTTGGAAATCATACATACTGATGTATGTGGTTTAATAATATTGAGGCTCGTGGCGGATATCGTTATTTTCTCACCTTCACAGATGATTTGAGCAGATATGGGTATATCTACTTGATGAAACATAAGTCTGAAGCATTTGAAAAGTTCAAAGATTTTCAGAGTGAAGTGGAAAATCATCGTAACAAGAAAATAAAAGTTTCTATGATCTGATCGTGGAGGAGAATATTTGAGTTACGAGTTTAGTCTTCATTTGAAACAATGCGGAATAGTTTCGCAACTCACGCCACCCGGAACACCACAACGTAATGGTGTGTACGAATGTCGTAATCGTACTTTACTAGATATGGTGCGATCTGTGATGTCTCTTACTGATGTACCGCTATCATTTTGGGGCTATGCTTTAGAGACGGCTGCATTCACGTTAAATATGGCACCATCTAAATCCATTGAGACGACTCCTTATGAACTATGGTTTGGCAAGAAACCAAAGTTGTCGTTTCTTAAAGTTTGGGGCTGCAACGCTTATGTGAAAAAGCTACAACCCGATAAGCTCAAACCCAAATCGTAGAAATGTGTCTTCATAGGATACCCAAAAGAAACAGTTTGGTACACCTTCTATCACATATCCGAAGGAAAGACTTTTGTTGCTAAGAATGGATCCTTTCTAGAGAAGGAGTTTCTCTCGAAAGAAGTGAGTGGGAGGAAAGTAGAACTTGATGAGGTAACTGTAGCTGCTCCCTTATTGGATAGTAGTTCATCACAGAAACCAGTTCCTATGACACCTACACCAATTAGTGAGGAAGCTATTGATGATGATCATGAAACTTCAGATCAAATTACTACCGGACCTCATAGGTCAACCAGAGTAAGATCTGCACCAGAGTGGTATGGTAATCCTGTTCTGGAGGTCATGTTACTAGACCATAATGAACCTACGAACTATGAGGAAGTGATGATGAGCCCAAATTCCACAAAATGGCTAGAAGCCATGAAATCTGAGATGGGATCCATGTATGAGAACAAAGTGCGGACTTTGGTTGACTTGCCCGATGATCGGCAAGCCATCGAGAATAAATGGATCTTCAAGAAGAAGACAGACGCTGATGGTAATGTTACTGTCTACAAAGCTCGACTTGTTGCGGAAGGTTTTTGACAAGTTCAAGGAGTTCACTACGATGAGACGTTCTCACCCGTAGCGATGCTTAAGTCCGTACGAATCATGTTAGCTATTGCCGCATTTTATGATTATGAAATTTGGCAAATGGATGTAAAGACTGCATTCTTGAATGGATTTCTGGAAGAAGAGTTGTACATGATGCAACCTGAAGGTTTTATTGATCCAAAGGGTGCTAACAAAGTATGCAAGCTCTAGCGATCCATTTATGGACTGGTGCAAGCCCCTCGGAGTCGGAATAAACGTTTTGATAGTGTGATCAAAGCATATGGTTTTATACAGACTTTTGGAGAAGCCTGTATTTACAAGAAAGTGAATGGGAGCTCTGTAGCATTTCTAATATTATATGTTGATGACATATTGTTGATTGGAAATGATATAGAATTTCTGGATAGCATAGAAGGATATTTGAATAAGAGTTTTTCAATGAAAGACCTCAATGAAGTTGCTTACATATTGGGCATCAAGATCTATAGAGATAGATCAAGACGCTTAATAGGACTTTCACAAAGCACATACCTTGACAAAGTTTTGAAGAAGTTCAAATTGGATCAGGCAAAGAAAGGGTTATTCCTGTGTTACAAGGTGTGAAGTTGAGTAAGACTCGATGCCCGACCACTGCAGAAGATAGATAGAGAGAAAATGAAAGATGTTCCCTATGCTTCAGCCATAGGCTCTATCATGTATGCAATGCTGTGTACTAGACCTGATGTGTGCCTTGCTATTAGTTTAGCAGGGAGGTACCAAAGTAATCCAGGAGTGGATCATTGGACACGATCAAGAACATCCTGAAATACCTGAAAAGGACTAAGGATATGTTTCTCGTTTATGGAGGTGACAAAGAGCTCATCGTAAATGGTTACATTGACACAAGCTTTGACACTGATCCGAATGATTCTAAATTGCAAACCGGATACGTGTTTATATTGAACGGTGGAGTTGTCAGTTGGAGCAGTTCTAAACAAAGCGTCATGGCGGGATCTACGTGTGATGCGGAGTACATTGCTGCTTCGGAAGCAGCAAATGAAGGAGTCTGGATGAAGGAGTTCATATCCGATCTAGGTGTCATACCTAGTGCATCGGGTCCAATGAAAATCTTTTGTGACAATACAGGTGCAATTACCTTGGCAAAGGAATCCAGATTTCACAAGAGAACCAAGCACATCAAGAGACGCTTCAATTCCATTTGCGATCAAGTCCTGATGGGATACATAGAGATTTGCAAGATACATACGGATATGAATGTTGCAGACCCGTTGACTAAGCCTCTCTCACGAGCAAAACATGATCAGCAGCAAGGCTCCATGGGTGTTAAATCATTACTGTGTAATCTAGATTATTGAATCCAGTGCAAGTGGGAGACTGAAGGAAATATGCCCTAGAGGCAATAATAAAGTTATTATTTCCTCATGTCATGATAAATGTTTATTATTCATGCTAGAATTGTATTAACTAGAAACTTAGTACAAGTGTGAATACATAAACAAACAGAGTGTCACTAGTATGCCTCTACTTGACTAGCTCATTAATCAAAGATGGTTAAGTTGCCTAACCATAAACATGAGTTTTCATTTGATTAATAGGATCACATCATTAGGAGAATGATGTGATTGACTTGACCCATTCCGTTAGCTTAGCACTTGATCGTTTAGTTTACTGCTATTGGTTTCTTCATGACTCATGCATGTTCCTATGACTATGAGGTTATGCAACTCCCGATTACCAGAGGAACACTTTGTGTGCTACCAAACGTCACAACTTAACTGGGTGATTATAAAGGTGCTCTACAGGTGTCTCCGATGGTACTTGTTGAGTTGGTATATATCAAGATTAGGATTTGTCACTCTGATTGTCGGAGAGGTATCTCTGGGCCCACTCGGTAATGCACATCACTATAAGTCTTGCAAGCAATGTAACTAATGAGTTAGTTGCGAGATGATGTATTATGGAACGAGTAAAGAGACTTGCCGGTAACGAGATTGAACTAGGTATTGAGATATCGACGATCGAATCTCGGGCATGTAACATACCGGTGACAAAGGGAGCAACGTATGTTGTTATGCGGTTTGCCAATAAAGATCTTCGTAGAATATGTGGGAGCCAATATGAGCATCCAAGTTCGCTATTGGTTATTGACCGGAGACATGTCTTGGTCATGTCTACACAGTTCTCGAACCCGTAGGGTCCGCACGCTTAAAGTTCGGTGACGATCAGTATTATGAGTCTTTGTGTTTTGATGTACCAAAGGTAGTTCGGATTCCCGGATATGATCACAGACATGACAAGGAGTCTCGAAATGGTCAAGATGTAAAGATCAATATATTGGACGACTATATTCGGACACCGAAAGTGTTCCGGGTGGTTTCGGAGAAAACCGGAGTGCCGGAGGGTTACCGGACCCCCCCCCCTCGAGAGAAACAGTGGGCCTTATGGGCCTTAGTGGAGAGGGAGGGCTGGCCAACGGCAGGCCGCGCGCCCCTCCCCCTCTAGTCCGAATTGGACTAGGAGAGGGGGTGGCGCCCCCCTTTCCTTCTCCCTCTCCCCCTTCCTTTCCCCCTCCTAGTAGGAGTAGGAAAGAGGGGAGTCCTACTCCTACTAGGAGGAGGACTCCTCCTCCTGGCGCGCCTACAGGGGCCGACAGGCCTCCCCCCCTTTCTCCTTTATATACGGGGGCAGGGGGCATCTCTGGACACACAAGTTGATCTATTGATCTCTCCCAGCCATGTGCGGTGCCCCCCCCTCCACCATAATCCACCTCGATCATATCGTAGCGCTGCTCAGGTGAATCCCTACGTCGGTAGAATCATCATCACTGTCATCACGCCGCCGTGCTGACAGAACTCTCCCGTGAAGCTCTGCTAGATCAGTGTTCGTGGGACGTCATCGAGCTGAATGTGTGCTGAACTCGGAGGTGCCGTGCGTTCCATACTTGGATCGGTCGGATCGTGAAGACGTACGACTACATCAACCACGTTGTGCTAACGCTTCCGCTTTCGATCTATGAGGGTACGTGGACACACTCTCCCCTCTTGTTGCTATGCATCACCATGATCCTGTGTGTGCATAGGAAAATTTTGAAATTACTATGTTCCCCAACAATATCTTCTCAAAAATATCAATGTGCAAATGAATTAATTGCTACTGATACAACAACCATATTTTGAAACATCAGAAGCTATAATTAACTACAACAACGCTACAAGTTCTTACTTATGTACTATAAATTACAAATTGAACATTTTATGAGGAAGCTAAATATAACTGCAACAACATACCGACAGTGTTTGGATGACAGCAAATTGATACTAATAGGTGTGTACATGTACAAATTTAGTAACATAGAGCTAATAGCACTAAGGCCATCCACCATGTAGCCAAAACCTGTGTAAATAAAAATGTTGCTACATTTCACACCGGGCCCTGCACTAGAGAGCCAATGCAGCTGAATAAAATCAGGGACCTGGACTCCGGAGCACCTAGTTGCTCTGATGCCTAGTTTTTAGATACTAGGTACAATCTGTGACACTGTCTTAGGATGCGTTTGGTTGAAGGTGTGGTATGAATGGGTTGGGACCGTGATAGTGTCTGAATCACATCTAACAAATGATTTGTAACAATGAAAGAGGGGCTAACCTTCTCTGCACATGCCAAAAACTTCCTCCCACTGTGAACAGATTCAAATGCAACTATCTTCGCGCATGGAGATTTATGGAGACAACGAGCACATAGATCTTCAGCCACCCTGCTCCATTCGTTGCAACTGATGGTCCTAGGGAGCTACAAGAGGGAGAAATTACTCAAATCGTCCGCTGGGTTAAATTCCTTCATTCCAAGTCATAGCCTGAGAGAGAGAGAGAGAGAGAGAGAGAGAGAAGAAAGGCATACCCGGGTGGTGAAGGAGTCGTCGGAGGAGGAGGAACCGCTCTAGAGGTCATTGAAGAAGACCATGGCGACCCCGGTGGTAGGATATGAGACGATGAGAGCAAGGAAGCAAGCGAGGAAGCGGCTATAGCTTAGGAAGGAAGGAGGAAATAGCGGAAATGTGACTTGTGGTTGGGGAGAAAAGGGGGGGGTAGATATTTCAGCGGTAGGCCAAAAATTTCGAAATGTGGAGGGAAACTTTGCGCGCAGTGCCGCCGGACACCATTCAATTTGAACGATTGTGTGCATCGCAAATGATTCTTCTTCTCTACACGCATGGGATGAGTTTGATAATTCAAATTTTTGGTGGAAATTTCCCCGGGTACTGTCCTCATCCACGTCATTGCATAATTTAACATCGCTTGCTAATTTGGGCACACAAAAGAGCGTACAACACACAAACTACACTTACTGAATCGAGCAATTTTAGTAATTAAACAGAGCCAGTTGACCTAAACATTGCTCTAACAAAAGATGAGCATTTAAAACAAAGCCTAAGTACGCATAATTGTAACAAAGCCGCTGCCGTGCCGGCCTATGCATCGCCGGTGTGACATGAGACGTCGATGACTTGTCCTGCGAAATGACGTTGTTGGTGGACTCTGGATCCTCCTGCTCAAGTAGACCGTGTCCCTGTCCTTGTCCTCAGTGCCGCCCTCAAGGTTGTATTACTCGTAGTAGTCATTGCGGCAGAGCTCGTGTTGGTACTCCACTGCCGATTCCTCGACAGACAGACTCTTCTGTACCTCGACTTCGGCCATGTGCAACTCCTCCTCCCGACGATCCTCGATCTCTGCCACCTCCTGCATCTCCAGCTCCCACTCGGCGATCTCATGAGGAAGCAGGTGCTCCATGGCTACCGCTGCATTTTCGGACGTGGGTTGCATGCTGGATTCTGAGGTGGCCTGGAATATCTTGGCGTGTGCATCCTCGATCTTGGCGTGGATGGCCTCGACCCGTGCCAGGGAGACATCAGCGACACGGATGGTAGCTCGAGCGCTCTCGGCGTTTGTAGCCGCCGTTGTAGCAGTAGCTGCAGCCGTTTCGGCTGCTGCAGCTGCCCTCTCAGCAGATGCGGCCAAGCTCAATGCAGATGCGGCGGCACTCTCGACATAGGAGGCCGCGCTCGGGGAGGACACGACCACCGTACGAGCCTTCATGAAGCATTTCCACAGCGTCATCTTTGCAAGAAGGGGTTCTGGGAATGGGGATTGGGATTCGTGGATTCGGGGGTTGCCGGCACTGGAGCAGACGAGCTGGCGAAGCTTAAGGAGGAAGACTTAAATAGACCCAGGAATTTTCATCGCAAACGGTTCCTACAAAAAACTATGTGTTATGTTGTTGATTTTTTTATTAGCTGTGAAAGACAAATTTGAAGTAAAGTGGCAACAGATCGTGTTTTAAATGTACAAGAAAAAATTTAGTACTAATACAACTGTCGTGTGAAACTTTGGAAAATTTCAGGGGTCATTTGACCTTTTAAAGACATTTAACTGATTTTCTAGCCACTTAATGATCTTAATTCAAATTTGAACTACATATACATGCAACAACTAACCATAACGGTTTGGAAAGTCATATTTTGTGTACTTGTGTGTGAGTTAATTCCATGTGCAGTAAATTGGAAGGAATTTTCAAAAATATTGGTCTCACGGGTATGACACAATTAAGCATGAAGTGCCATGGCATTTAAATTCCAAAAATTAGAAAAAGATCATAAACACATGAAACCTTGCTTGACGTAATGTCATGCCACCAAGATGATGTGGTAAAAAATTAGGTATGTTTGACGAAAGTTTGGACACACACCCCTCACAAACCGAAGCAACTGACTAGAAGGCTCGTGGTTCTGAGAGGGAACAATGCATGTTTGATGACGAAGAGGTGATATCTTCCTCTTATGGGCTTCAAAAAATGTCTAGAGTTAACGTGCACTAATACAACAGTCATGTCAAAATTTGGAAAATTTAAGGGGTCATTTGACATTTTAACACATTTAAGTGATTTTATAGTCATTTAATGACCGTAATCCAAATTTGGACTACATCTACATGCAATAGCTAATCATAACTGTTTGAAAAATCATATTTGTGTACTTGTGTGTGAGTTAATTCCATGCGCAGTAAATTGGAATGAAATTTCAAACATATTGGTCTCATGCCCTGGACACATGCATGGAGTGCCATGGCATTTAAATTCCAAAAGATTGAAAAAAGACCAGAAACACAGAAGGCTTGCTTGATGTAATGTCATGCCACCAAGATGATGTGGTAAAAAACTTGGTATGTTTCACAAAAGTTTGGACACACGCCCCTCACAAACCGGAGCAACTCACTAGAAGACTCATGATTCCGAGAGGGAACAATGCATGTTTGATGATGAACGGGAGATAGTTTCCTCTTATGGGCTTCAAAAAATTTCTACAGTTAACATGCACTAATACAACTATCGTGTCAAAATTTGGAAAATTTCAGGGGTCATTTGACCTTTTTAAGACATTTAAGTGATTTTCTACCCATTTAATGACCGTAATCCAAATTTAACTACATCGACATGCAAAGGTAACCATAACGGTTTTAAAAATCATATTTGTGTACTTGTGTGCGAGTTAATTCAGTGTGTTTCGTCAACATGCAATAGAGTTGCATATTGAGCTCCACTTTACTTGTAGTGTTGTTTGTGCTTTGCCATGCCATGCCTCATTAAACCGGACATGCATCATACTTGGTTGTGCATCGTGCCATGTTCATGTGTTGGTTGTTTACTATGTTGCTTGCTTCTTTCTGGTTTGCTACTCTCGTTAGCTTCGGTTTTGTTCCGGAGTTGTGAGGATCCGTTCGACTACATCCGTTTGTCTTCTTCATGGACTTGTTCTTCTTCCTTGCGGGATCTCAGGCAAGATGACCATACCCTCGAAATCACTTCTATCTTTGCTTGCTAGTTGTTCGCTCTATTGCTATGCCGCGATACCTACCACTTGCTATATCATGCCTCCCATATTTCCATGTCAAGCCTATAACCCACCTTTCCTAGGAAACCGTTGTTTGGCTATGTTACCGCTTTGCTCAGCCCCTCTTATAGTGTTGCTAGTTGCAGGTGAAGTTGAAGTTTGTTCCATGTTGGGACATGGATATGTTGGGATATCACAATATCTCTTATTTAATTAATGCATCTATATACTTGGTAAAGGGTGGAAGGCTCGGCCTTATGCCTGGTGTTTTGTTCCACTCTTGCCGCCCTAGTTTCCGTCATACCGGTGCTACGTTCCTTGATTTTGTGTTCCTTACGCGGTTGGGTGTTATGGGAACACCTTGACGGTTCGCTTTGAATAAATCTCCTCCAGCAAGGCCCAACCTTGGTTTTACATTTGCCTAACAACCTAGCCTTTTTCCCTTGGGTTTCCGGAGCCCAAGGGTCATCTTTATTTTAAACCCCCCTCCCCGGGCCAGTGCTTGTCTAAGTGTTGGTCCGAACCGAGTAGACTGCGGGGCCACCTCGGGGAAACTTGAGGTTTGGTTTTATTCGTAGGATGTCTCATTCGGTGTTTCCCTGAGAACGAGATATGTGTAGCTCCTATCGGGATGTCGGCGCATCGGGCGGCTTTGCTGGTCTTGTTTTACCATTGTCGAAATGTCTCGTAACCGGGATTCCGAGTCTGATCGGGTCTTCCTGGGAGAAGGAATATCCTTCGTTGACCGTGAGAGCTTGTGATGGGCTAAGTTGGGACACCCTGCAGGGTTTGAAGTTTCGAAAGCCATGCCCGCGGTTATGGGCAGATGGGAGTTTGTTAATGTTCGGTTGTAGAGAACTTGACACTTAACTTAATTAAAATGCATCAACCGCGTGTGTAGCCCTGATGGTCTCTTCTCGGCGGAGTCCGGGAAGTGAACATGGTTCTTGCGTTATGCTTGAACGTAAGTAGTTTCAGGATCACTTCTTGATCATTTCTAGTTCACGACCGTTGCATTGCTCCTCTTCTCGCTCTTATTTGCGTATGTTAGCAACCATATATGCTTAGTGATTGATGCAGCTCCACCTCATTACCCTATCCTACCCATAATCTTAAATAGTCTTGATCTTGCGGGTGTGAGATTGCTGAGTCCTCGTGACTCACAGATACTTCCAAACATTTGCAGGTGCCGATGATACCAGTGAATACATGTATTAAGGTTTCCAATCAATACAATTATAGCATGAATAATAAACCTTTATCATGAATGAGGAAATATAAAATAACAACTTTATTATTGCCTCTAGGGCATATTTCCTTCACGGACATGGGTTACTTGATTTGGATCATGTATCACTTAGATAACTTGAGGGATGTTTATTTAAGTGGGAGTTCATTAGTAATTTGTTTAATTGAACTTAATTTATCATGAACTTAGTCTTAATAGTTTTGCATATCTATGTTTTAGATCAATGGCCCGTGCTATCGTTCCCTTGAATTTTAATGCGTTCCTAGAGAAAGCTAAGTTGAAAGATGATGGTAGCAACTACACAGACTGGGTTCGTAACTTGAGAATTATCCTCATTGCTGCATAGCAAAATTATGTCCTTGATGCACTACTCGGTGACAGACCTGCTCCAGGAGCTACTGCATATGTTATGAACGTTTGTGTGACGACCCAAGACCGACACTCCAGCTGCCTTCCAGTTATTGCGTTGTCATCATGTGTTTTATTTGTTTGTTGCATTAATCATCGCATCATTCACATTGCATTGGCACTCCATTGCCATCATTTTTTTAAACTTGCATCCGCTCGTAGTTGCCGATTCTTCCTTGTCACTTCTGACCTCCTCTTAGATCAACCGGACCGCTCTCTTCTCTCTTGTCTTCTCTGTGGGCTTTTGTCACACCCCCTTGTCTTCGTCAACTTCTCTCAACCCGCACTCTTTGATGCCTTGTCCAAAAACCTTTCCTGAACCCAAACCGCACGGACATGACCGATAGGTCCAGATCATCCCCGAACATCCCCCAAATGTCTTCATTTTCTTATTTGGACTACCTACCTCTCGGACCGTCCGATTATGATCGGAGGGACCAAATAGTACCACCTTTGACCACCTACTATATATATATATCTCGACAAACCCTAGTCCTAGGATGTGTCCCATCCATCCCGTCGTAGCGCCACCACCCTCACCACTCTCTCGGGGGATCCCCACCAAATCCACTTGCATCCTCCTCGTTTTCAGCTCCACCCCAACTAGCAGCCTCCGACCACCTCCCGGGTTTTCGGAGAAGCCCGCGCCCCCGATCCAAAATCCCCTCGGCCTCCTCTCCCTCGATCCCTCCGCACCTCCCGCACGTACCACTATATCCTCCTCCCTGTTCGATTCGGAGGAGAGGAGCTCCTCCAAGCCCCACCTGGCGCTGGTGGCCGCCGGTCACCCAAGCAGCAGCAGTAGTCCAGAGCGCTGCCATCCACCCCGCATCCAGTCGACACTTGATCCAGTTTGAGATCGAGGCCATAGCCTCGCAGCGCCTGAGGCCTCCTTCTCGACTCTTCCCGTGTGAGACATCGCCACCAACACCTCCTCACACCACCGCCAAGGTCAGCCGCAGTCGGAGCTCATCCTCCCCGAGCGTGCCTGAGATGCTCTTCCTTCCGCTGGCCTCCTCCGAGCGCCGCCCCTTGCCGGTCTCCTCTGCCCGCCTCCACCACGGGCCTTCCTGCCGGTGAACCTGGCTGCCAAGGAGCCTCCTCGTCGGCAAGTCGCCTAGGTCCCGCTGCCCCGCGCCGTTCCCAGTGGATCCCCTCACCCGTCGTCATCGGATCCAGCGGGAACCAACAAGAGACCGCCCCTTCCCGTCGTTGTCGTCCCTGCCAGCAGCCGCGACACCGGCTGGCTTCTTCTGCTTTGAGCGACAGGACATGCACCGCCCCCTCGTTGAGTCGATTCGGTGCCAGCGTGGACGAGCGCCACGGCCCGCCTCTTCAGATCTGGCCCAGCCATCCCAGCCTCTCCACCAGCCAGCCCGATGGCCCATGGTGAGCACCACCAGATCCAATGATATGCACACTACTGGCCCAACATGCTTTAGATTCGGATCAACTCATGTTTTTTTCCTGGACGGTTTCAACAAATTATCCAAAGTTACAAATTTGTAGAAAAACCCCCAAGTTCATGCATTTAATAACTTCACAACCGTGCATCGGAATTAAATAAACTATGTAAGTAAAATACTTAGAATTCATATAGTTTCATAATATGCTGCTTTCATCCATGTTGAAAATGTTTAAAATGTTGTTTGCATTTAACTTGCTAAATGCATGCTAAAATGGTTTATTTCATAACTAATTAACTATAGCTCCGAATTAAATAAATTTTATATTTACATGGGGTATAAAAATGTATAAATTAACATGGTGCACTTACTTTGCATGTTTAACAACTCTAAAATTGTGTATAGGGTAGTACAGTACCATATTCAAAATATGCACACAGGGATTTTCCGGAATAGTTGTTTGTTGTTTCTGGCCTCATTTAACTTGCCTAGATGTGTAGTTTACTTATGCTTCATCTCTTGCCATGTTAATCAGCATTTAATATTGATGAGTAGCATAAACTAGAGTGAACTAAATAATTGTTATGAAGTTCCGTAAATATGCAACCTCGTTGCATATTGAGCTTCTCTTAACTTGTAGTATTGTTTGTTGCACTTTTCCATGCCATGACTCACTAAACCGGATATGCATCATACTTGGTTATGCATCATGCCATGTCTATGATATCTTGTTTACCATGTCGTTTGCTTCTTTCTGGTTGTGCTTCTTCTCGATAGTTCTTGTTACGTTGCGATTATCAAGATTCATTCGGCTACGTTGGTTCGTCTACTTCATGGATTCGATCTTCTTCCTAGCAGGATTTTAGGCAAGATGACTGATATCTTGGATACCACTACTATCTTTGATTTGCTAGTTGTATTGATGTTATCGCTATGTCGCGCTACCTACCACTTGTTTACCAAGCCTCCCAATATTCTATGAAACACCTTCTAAAAATTTTCCACCATCCCAACAAACCATTGTTTGGCTATGTTACCACTTTGCTCAGCTCCTCTTATAGTGTTGCTAGTTGTAGGTGCAGTTGTAGGTTGTTCCATGTTGGGATATGGATATCATGGGATATCACAATATCTCTTATTTAGTTGATGCACATCTATACTTGGTAAAGGGTGGAAGGCTTGGCCTTTCGCTTGGTGTTTTGTTCCACTCTTGCTGCCTTAGTTTCCGGCATACCAGTGTTATGTTCCTTGATTTTGCATTCCTAACATGGTTGGGATTTATGGGCCCCCCTTGACAGTTTGCTTTGAATAAAAATCTTCCAGCAAGGCCCAACTTTGGTTTTACCATTTTCCTAATAACAACTAAAAATTGCATAGGGACTTACCGGTACCCGAGGATAATTAATCAACAACTCGGGCCAGTGCTCCTCATGAGTGTTGGTACAAACTAGAGAAGCTTGCGGCGCTGCCCGGGGCAACTCATGGATTTTCACGCCGTAACCATAGCTCATCCATCGTGACCTGAGACGAGATACGCGCGGCTACTATTAGGGTGTTGGCACATCAGGAGGTCTTGCTGGTTTTGTTTTACCATTGTCGAAATGTCTTGTGAACCGGGTTTCCGAGCTTGATTGGGTTGTTCCGGAATGGAGGATTTTCCTCTGCGAATCATGAGAGTTTGTGAAGGACTAAGTTGGGACACCCCTGTAGGGTTTATTCCTATGTAGAGCCATGCCCGTGGTTATGTGGCAGACTTTAAATTTATAATATCTGATTGTAGAGAACTTGACACCAGATCCGAATTGAAATACACCAACCGCGTGCGTAACCGTGACCGTCTCTTTTCGAGTGAGTTTGAGAAGAGAACATGGTGGGGTTATGATTGACTCGTAAGTAATTCAGGATCACTTCTTGATCATTACTAGATTGCGACCATTATGCGTAGTAACTCTTCTTACTCTTGTACTGATAAGTTAGCCACCATACAATGCTTAGTGTTTGCTGCAACCTCACCACTTATCCGTTCCATACCCATTAAGCTTTGCTAGTCTTGGTACCCATGGTAATGGGATTGCTGAGTCCTCGTGGCTCACAAATTACTACAACAACAGGTGCTAGTACAGGTAATGTGATGATCTCACGTGAGAGTGATGCTTGGTCTATTTGAAGTTCTTCTTCTGCTTCTTCTTCTTCGATCAAGGGATAGGTTTCGGATTGGGAGCCTGGGATTAGCAGGTTGGATGTCGTTCTTCTTTTTTGTTTGACTTCTTTTGTAGTCGAATCCTGCTCTTCTGTATGATGATTACTATGTATTGATGAACTGTTGTACTCATGTTGTAGCTTGTCGCGAGTGAAGCCTTTATCTTGTATTCTCATCTATTCAGTACATGGTATGTTGTAATGATATCCACCTTGCTATGCGCTCGAAATGCAGTTGTGCCCCAATCATGAATTCATCATGTGATTGGGATATAATCACATCTTGGGTGCTACAGTCTGGCAGGCTTGATCTGATGACTACTCAATAGTTCAGTGTGCCATGCTTTACATCTTAGAACTAGGACTTCAAAGACATTTTGAACGTCACAAGGGATTTGAGATTTTCCAAGAGCTGAAGTTGATATTTCAAGATAATCCCCGGGTTAAGAGATATGAAGTCCCCAACAAATTCTATAGCTGTAAGATGGAGGAGAACAGTTCTGTCAGTGAACACATACTCAAAATGTCTGGGTATCATAACCACTTGACTCGGCTGGTTGAGAGTGTTATTGACAGAGTTCTTCAGTCACTGCCACCAAGCTACAAAGGCTTCGCGATATGCAAGGGATGACGAAAACAATTCTCGAGCTCTTCGCAATGCTTAAGGTCGTGGAGGTAGAAATCAAGAAGGAGCATCAAGTGTTGATGGTTAACAAGACCACTAGTTTCAAGAAAAAGGGCAAGGGAAAGAAACGGAACTTCAATAAGAATGGCAAGCAAGTTGCTGCTCCCGTGAAGAAGCCCAAAGCTAGACCCAAGCCTGAAACTGAGTGCTTCTACTGTAAAGGGAATGGTCACTGGAAGCTGAACTACCCCAAATACTTAGCGGATAAGAAGGATGGGGAAGTGAACAAAGGTATATTTGATATACATGTTATTGACGTGTACCTTACTAATGCTCTTAGTAGCGCCTGGGTATTTGATACTGGTTCGGTTGCTCATATTTGTAACTCGAAGCGGGAGCTGCGGAATAAACAGAGATTGGCTAAGGACGAGGTGACGATGCGCATCGGGAATGGTTCCAAGGTCGATGTGATCGCTGGCGGCATGCTACCTCTACATCTACCTTCGGGATTAGTTTTAGACCTCAATAATTGTTATTTGGTGCCAGTGTTGAGCATGAACATTATATCTGGATCTTGTTTCTTGCGAGATGGTTATTCATTTAAATCGGAGAATAATGGTTGTTCTATTTATATGAGTAATATCTTTTATGGTCATGCACCCTTAATGAATGGTCTATTCTTATTGAATCTCAATCATAGTGATACACATATTCATCATATTAACGCCCAAAGATGAAAATTTGATAATGATAGAGCAATGTACTTGTGGCACTACCATTTAGGTCATATTGGTGTAAAGCGCATGAAGAAACTCCATGCGGATGGATTTTCGGAATCACTTGATTATGAATCATTTGATACTGGCGAACCATGCCTCATGGGCAAGATGACTAAAACGCCGTTCTCCGGAACAATGGAGCGAGCTAATGACTTATTGGAAATAATACATACCGATGTATGCGGTCTGATGAGTGTTGAGCCATGCGGCGGGTATCGTTATTTTCTGCACAAAGGATTTGAGTAGGTATAAATATATCTACCTGATGAAACACGAGTCTGAAACATATCAAAAGTTCAAGGAATTTTAGAGTGAAGTCGAGAATCATCGTAACAAGAAAATAAAGTTTCTATGATCTGGTCGTGGAGGCGAATATTTGAGTTACGAGTTTAGCCTTCATTTAAAACAATGTGGAATTGTTTCCCAACTCACGCCACCTGGAACACCATAGTGTAATGGTGTGTCCGAATGTCGTAATCATACTTTATTAGATATGGTGCATTCTATGATGTTGTAGGATCGGAAGTATGTCTAGAGGAGGGTGATTAGACTACTTGACCAAATAAAAAATTAACCTTTTCCCAATTTTAGTTCTTGGCAGATTTTAGCTATTTTAGGACAAGTCAAGCAATCATCACACAATTCAAGCAAGCATGCAAAGAGTTTATGGGCAGCAGAAAGTAAAGCATGCAACTTGCAAGAATATAAAGGGAAGGGTTTGGAGAATTCAAACACTATTGGAGACACGGATGTTTTTCCCGTGGTTCGGATAGGTGGTGCTATCCTACATCCACGTTGATGGAGACTTCAACCCACGAAGGGTAATGGTTGCGCGAGTCCACACAGGGCTCCACCCAAGGGCAACGGTTGCGCGAGTCCACACAGGGCTCCACCCATGAAGGGTCCATGAAGAAGCAACCACCCACAAAGGGTCCACGAAGAAGCAACCTTGTCTATCCCACCATGGCCATCGCCCACGAAGGACTTGCCTCACTAGCGGTAGATCTTCTTGAAGTAGGCGATCTCCTTGCCCTTACAAACTCCTTGGTTCAACTCCACAATCTTGTCGGAGGCTCCCAAGTGACACCTAGCCAATCTAGGAGACACCACTCTCCAAGAAGTAACAAATGGTGTGTAGGTAATGAACTCCTTGCTCTTGTGCTTCAAATGATAGTCTCCCCAACACTCAACTCTCCCTCATAGGATTTGGATTTGGTGGAAAGAAGATTTGAGTGGAAAGCAACTTGGGAAGGCTAGAGATCAAGATTCATATGGTAGGAATGGAATGTCTTGATCTCAACACATGAGTAGGTGGTTCTCTCTCAGAACATATGAGTTGGAATGGTGTGTGTGTTCTGATGGCTCTCTCACTGAACGAGAAAGAGGTGGAGGGGTATATATAGCCTCCACACAAAATCCAACCGTTACACACAATTTACCAATCTCGGTGGGACCAAATCATAAAACTCGGTCTGACCGAAATAGTAAACCTAGTGACCGTTAGGAATTTCGGTGGGACTGACATGCAACTCGGTAGGACCGATTCGGTTAAGGTTTGGGCATAACGTAATCTCGGTGAGACCGATTACACAGACTCGGTGAGACCGAATTTGGTAATTAGCTAACCAGAGAGTTGGTCAGGCAAACTCGGTGGGACCAATTTGCTCTTTCGGTGAGACCGAGTGGAACTCGATGAGACCAAAAAGTTACAAAGGGGAAACACTGAGTTTACATTGCAATCTCGGTGGGACCGATTCGCTCTTTCGGTGGGACCAAAAAGTTACGAAAGGGAAACAGAGAGTTTGCAACCCCATCTCGGTGGGACCGAGATCCTTATCGGTAGAACCGAATTGCTAGGGTTTGGCAGTGGCTAATGACAAGTGAAACTCGGTGGCGCCGGATAGGAAGAATCGGTAGGACTGAGTTTGGCTTAGAGTTTAGGTCATATGTGGATATGGGAAAGTAGTTGAGGGTTTTTGGAGCATATCACTAAGCACATGAAGCAAGAGGCTCATTAAGCAACACCTCATCCCTCCTTAATAGTCTTGGCTTTTCCTATGGACTCAATGTGATCTTGGATCACTAAAATATAAAATGAAGAGTCTTGAGCTTTTCAGCTTGAGCCAATCCATTGTCCTTAGCATTTTGAGGGTTCCACTTTCACATCCATGCCATGACAATCATTGAGCTTTCCTGAAATAATTATCTTGGAATAGTATTAGCTCAATGAGCTATATGTTGTTATGAATTACCAAAACCACCTAGGGATAGTTGCACTTTCAATCTCCCCCTTTTTGGTAATTGATGACAACATATAGATCAAAGCTTCGACAAAAGATAATAAGCATGAAATATATCGTCGCTTTGAGAAGTATGTGATAAGTAAGAGCTCCCCCTAAATTTGTGCATATTTAAAATTTGCTTTGGACTGCAAATGCACAAAGAGTTAGAGTTATGGTTTACTCTTCCATGTCACATACATCTTGGTGGAGCGCTCAAAATGATGAGATTGAAATGCATGCACTCATCACCAAGAATAGTAAATGATCACAAACGATAGATAGAATGGTAATATTTAAGCAAGCATTAAGCAAACATTAAGTGTAGATTATGATCAAACACATGATCATTGATGTCTCACGAGCATAAGGACGTAGTATCTCACACACAAGCAAACAAGGTTCGAAAAACCACCAAATAAAGCAAGAGAGAAAAGCAACACTCTCTCTCTCGAAGCCTATGATCTATACATCTTCTCCCCCTTTGGCAACAAGTTACCAAAAAGTTCCTAGAAAATGCATAGTGCTAATCGACGCTCAGGCTTGATCTTCAGGTGGTGGTGGAGTCCGAATCACTCCAAGGACGAAGGCCTCTGTAGATGTTGAAGTAGTCGCTGGAGTTGGAGCTGAAGTAGATGCTGGAGCTGAGGCTGTAGCTGGTGCTAAAGTGGTGGCTCTAGTGTCAGCAACTAGCACGGCAGACGACCTCGGGCCTCGTGGCACTCTAGAAAAAGCATGAGTCGTGGTCCTGCCTCTCCTCTCATTCATGTCTTCCTGGAGCTGCTCCACTGCAGACTGAACTTCCGTTACCTTGACGTCCAAGTCATAGAACTTCTATTCCATGATCCTCTCTAGGCTCTGCTGATTCTTAGTGAGGGTGGCCAGACTTTGCTCAATCCTCAGCGTGGATGCAATCAAGTAACCAAGCTGCTCTTGTTTGGTCTTCAAGAAGTACTCAGATGCCTCCTCTTGGGTAGGCATCTTGGCAGCTTTCTCCTTCCTCGCCTTCTCCTTCTTTGCAAAAGCTTGTGCAGACGATGGCTCGTTCTCAGTCATCACAACTTCATTGTCCTCGAAATCTGGACGGATGGGCAGGTGTTCCTTATCCAACAAATATACCCCCGTGCCCATCTTGGAGTTGATGAGCTCCTGAATCCGAGGGGCATATCCACAGCTCCTCTTCTAATCTGCCGCAGTCCTTTTGATCGTTTCCACTATGAGGCTCATAACTTTGAATTTTTGAGGCACGTCAAAAACATGAAGCAAATTGATCGTGTGACCTCTGATCATCTTGTGATCTCCAGAATTGGGCAGAAGGGTGTGCCTAAGGATCCAGTTGATCGTAGGCAATCCTGATAGCAGATAATGCACTGAGCCAAACTTGAATGTGTCAAGAGCTTCATTGGGAATTTCCTTGTACATATTTGACATGGAGTTATGGTCCATCTTCTTCTTGGCATAGATATCCAAGTCCTCATCTTGCTCCTCTAGGGCATTAATGATCTGTGCCCACTCAGCCACTGTAGATTGATACCTTGTACCCTCAGACATCCATGTAATCCTCCCATCTGGATAAAAGTGTGCCGTGGAGTAGAACTGCATGATAAGTTCCTCATTCCACTTTGTGAGCTTCTGCCCAACAAAGTCAGCTACTCCACAAGCACTAAAGCTGTCAACTACTCCAGGATAGTGCTCCTCATTTTCCTTGATATATGTCCAGTCAACCCATCGCATATCACAGACAATGGGCTTCTTATCTAGCACCACCGTCTCATAGAAATCCTGCTGCTCCTTGGTGTGAAACCTGTAGTCCACGGCAGTCCTTCTCCTTGAAGCATATGGGTCTGCTTCTCTCCACTTCCTGAGCCCTGAGTCTCTCCTGAGCTTCATATCCTCAGCCACAGGATGAGCATCGTTGTGGTCTGGGATCTTGGGCTTGAGCTTCCGAAGGACATTCTCTTCCTCATCCTCAGCAACAGTCTCAGGCACTGGGGCCTTGTTCTTCTCAGCTGCAGGAATGCTCCGTGTGTTCCTCTTGGGCTTTGGCTTAGATGCAGCCTTAGGTGCTTCCTTGGGCTTGGATGCAGCTCCCCCTGACCTTATGGCATCTCCCATAAGTTTGGGTGCCTTGGGCGCTGGTGCAGCTGCCTCTTCTTCCTCCTCCTCTTCTACCATGATGGAGGCTTTCCCAAGCACTTTGGCTACAGTCTTATTCACTCTTTCTTTCCTCTTCTTGCCCTCAGCTGCAACGGGCTCAATGGGAGCAGGCTTCTCAGTTGAGGCTCTAGCCTTTGACATGGGTTGCCTGCCTGCTGGCCTCTTGATTTTCAGGCCTGGCTTTGAGCCTTGAGCTGGCTCAACTCTCTTGGAGGTGGCCTCTTCCTCTGCCACATAGTCCTCATCTTCTGAGTCTGAAGTTTTCTTCTTCCTTTATCTCGTGGCAGCCTTTGGCAAATTGCTAGGAGTGCTCCTGCTGCCTTCATCAGATGAACTGGAGGGACTAGTGCCCTCACTCATGACCACTTGCTGCTCTGACAGATTCTGGCTATCACTCTGGTCTGACATGCTGTACTGACTGTTGACCCTGTGAATAGATTATAGAAGAGATAGAGTGGATGAGCATCACAAAATGCAGAGATTTTTGCAAAAAGAATGATCCAAAAACTTAGTTTTAGTTTCCAACTGAAATCATCTCGGATCTACCGATTTTCAAACTCGGTGATACCGAAGCAGTTTTGGAACCTAAACTAGTGAACTCGGTCAGACCGAGTCACAGTTCGGTGGCACCGAGACTGCTAGGGTTTCACTGAGTTCAAAAATCGGTCACACCGATAGTAATTCTCGGTCAGACCGAGTTTTACTTGTGCAATGGCATAAGCCAAATCGGTGGGACCGAGTTTTTCAACTCGGTGGGTCCGAGATGGTTTCGGCGGAAACCTAAACCTAGAATTTTCGAATCAAACCTAATCTATGAGTGTTTTGACTGGATAGAAGATTATCAAACGTGGCCAGAAACAATGTGATCACAATGTGCTAGGAATCAGATTGAGGAATAGCACAAAGATCAAGTCCATACCCTAGTTCGGCGGGGACTTGCTACGGCGGCAACGGTTGGGCAGAAATCTCATTGACGGTGATGGAGACCAGCGACTTGAGGCTGCTGGCGGCGAGGAGGACGATCCGGAGACCTAGGAGGCAGAGCGAGCTATGCGCGGGCGAAGAGGTTTCTGAGAAATTTCCAAAATTCTGCCCGTGACTATATATAGCCCGACCCTGTCGGTGTGACCGAGTGGAACAACTCGGTGGCACCGAGATTCATAACTGCATGCAGTTACTGAAACTCGGTGAGACCGAAAGGTTCAAATCGGTTGTACCGAGATTGAAAACTTAGATCAACTTAATGATCTCGGTAGGACCGAAAGTGGAGTATCGGTCAGACCGAGAATCATAAAGAGGTTTTGGAAGTTTAAGTCTACGACAAATCGGGGACTCCGAGCGCTCCTCACACAGAGTGGTTCGAATCTGACTTGATCAAATTTTGTGATGCAGCATGAATAGAGTTTGAGACGAGAAAAGCATAGATAGCTAGAGGAGGTTCTTAGGCATTCTTGTCCATCCACTTGGCAAAAGAAGATAAAGCCGAACAATCAAAGCAACAAGTGGATGTCCTTGAATGAGTAAAATATGCAATCAGCATGCTCACACAATAAGATAGCAAATGAAATATGTGGCAAAGCATGCACAACCAATTCTAGCATCTATCAAGCAATTTGCGGTGACTAGGTCATCTATATATATGAGTATATTGACTTAGGAGTCAAGTGAGAACACTTGATTGTAGGTCATACTCATCGTTTAAGCTCAAGTGGGGTTACCACTTTTACATAAAGCATTGTTTTGTTCACATCTTTAGAGTTGCTTTAGCTCAGTCTTAGAGTAAAGCTCCCCCTAGATGTGATATCCCCCTAAGAGGGATGAACTAACCTTGGGTTTTGTCAATGATTACTTCATGTAGACATTGAAGATGTGGATGCTCAATGTTGATGTAGATCTCTTGGAGCTATCTGTTTGAGTGAATTGCACTTTCAATACCTACATGGGTTAGTCCCACAAGGAACAAACAAGGATATCCATAGACATAGAGTGATGCACACAAAAGATGATGTCCATGAAAACTTTTAGGTTACCTTGTCCCTTGTCTTACCAACAAGAGGGTTTGTGACTCCTTGAACTAGTGCAAGATGTGGAAGTTGATTGCACTTGTTCTTGCCAAAATGATAAGAGTGAAGTATGTTGGCGGAGTCACCCTCAAGAACTCTCTAGTTCTTCTTCTTTTGGATCCACATCATCTTGATGGGAATCCTTGGAGTTGTAGTCATACTTGATGAAGTGGAATTTGAGGTAGTCTTGGGAATCCACTTGACTAAGGTCTTAGGAGCTTCTTCAAATGCATCAATTTCCTCTTGAAGCTTGTCCTTGCCTTTTTGCTCGTAGTCTTGTGGTGGAAGATCATCTTGAGCTTGTGTCCCCTTGAAAAACTTCTCTTGTTGAGGGACAAACTTTGTCTTGGGGTATTGATCTTCTCCCCATTCAACTCCATTGGCATTGAACTTTTGTTCAAAACCAATACCTTGATTCTTCCGGTGCATTCCTTGCTTGCGCACAATTTCCTCGAATTGCTTACTCCCGGCAAGGCTTTTGTACACTCCTTTCTCTATAATTCCCTTCAATAAGCTATTTTCTTGCTCAAGTGTAACTTGGCTAAGAGAATCATTAGTGGAATCAAGAGAACTACTAGAAGCAACAATATTGGATTTAGCATGATCATTGTTACTACTAGCGGAAGAATCTTTCTTGTTAGATTTGACTTGAGGCATGTAAGTGGATAAGAGTAAACGCTTGGCAATGTAAGAAGAACTTTTCTTGCGGAGATCATCATTGATTGCCTTTAAGAACTCATGTTCTTGCTCAAGATTGAGCTTTTCAAAGCGTAGCTTCTCATGAGCTCTTAAAAGTTCTCGATGATCTTCGAAGATAGTGTCATGAGCTAACTTAAGAGTTTTTAGTTCTTTAGTTAGAGCCTCAATCTTCTCCTTATCATTGTCATTTGTTTTATCTTGATTAGCATGATTAATTGGTCTTTCATCATAGTATTCATCACTAGAGTTGTCACCAAGCAAATCATCACCTAACAAGTCATCTTCATCACTATCGAAATCAACATACTCGGGGTGTGTTACCTTAGGACCTTTGGCCATGAAGCATCTTCCAATTCCTTCATTTGGTGAGTCAAATATGTCGTAGGAGTTGGTTGACACAAGTGCTAGACCGGCAACACCTTCATCTTGAGTATCTTCGGAGTCGGAGTGATAACTTCTCTCGGAGTGGCTGTCAGAGTCGAAGCCGGATACCCATTCAGCAACATGAGCTTGATGTCTTCGTCTTGTGTAGCTCCTTGATGATTTTTCCTTCCTTTCCGAATCCTTGCTTCTCCGTGAGTATCTTCGTTCATAACGATCATCTCTACTCCTTCTCTCTCTTGGTGGTGATCCTTTGCTTCTTCTTTTTGGAGAATCTTCTCTTCTCTTGTAGGGAGCCGTACACTCGTTGGAATAGTGTCTGGGTCTTCCACAATTGTAACAGTTTCTCTCTCGACTAGAAGATCTTTTGTCATTGTAGGACCTTGACTTGGAGCTTCTATCTTTGCTTCTACTCTTGTAGAACTTGTTGAAGTTCTTCACCATTAAGCTCAATTCTTCATTGAAGTCTTGTTTCTCACTTGATGATGTAGGAGCTTCACATGAGGCTTTATAGGCATCACTTGATTTGTTGTGAAGTTCTTCTTTATCCTTAAGTGACATCTCATGAGCAACAATTCTTCCAATCACTTCCGTTGGCTTGAGATCTTTGTAATTGGGAATCATTTGAATTATGTGCACACGGTATCATATTTTCCATCCAAGGCTCTTAGGATCTTCTTGATGATGAATCTATCGGTCATCTCTTCACTTCCTAAGCCGGCAATCTCATTTGTGATGAGAGCAAGCCTAGAGTACATTTCAGCGACACCTTCACCATCCTTCATCTTGAACTTGTGAAGTTGGCTTTGAAGCACATCCAACTTGGATTCCTTGATGGAGTTGGTACCTTCGTGCATATCAATCAAAGTGTCCCAAATTTCCTTTGCATTCTCAAGGTGGCTGATTTGGTTGAATTCTTCGGGGCATAATCCGTTGAAGAGAATATCACAAGCTTGAGCATTGTATTGCAACATCTTCAACTCATCCGCGGTCGCTTCACGGTTTGGTTCTCTCCCATCAAAGAAGTCACCTTGCAAACCAACACACACAATAGCCCAAACAGTGGGGTTATGTCCAAGAATATGCATTTTCATTTTATGCTTCCAACTAGCAAAATTAGTACCATCAAAGTAAGGACCTCTACGGTGATAATTTCCCTCGCTAGACGCCATACTCTCCTAGGTTGTGAAACCAAGGCTATGACCACCAAAAGCTATGGAGATCAAGCAAATGGAGACCAAAGCTCTGATACCACTTGTAGGATCGAAAGTATGTCTAGAGGGGGGTGATTAGACTACTTGACCAAATAAAAACTTAACCTTTTCCCAATTTTAGTTCTTGGCAGATTTTAGCTATTTTAGGACAAGTCAAGCAATCATCACACAATTCAAGCAAGCATGCAAAGAGTTTATGGGCAGCGGAAAGTAAAGCATGCAACTTGCAAGAATATAAAGGGAAGGGTTTGGAGAATTCAAACGCTATTGGAGACACGGATGTTTTTCCCGTGGTTCGGATAGGTGGTGCTATCCTACATCCACGTTGATGGAAACTTCAACCCACGAAGGGTAATGGTTGCGCGAGTCCACACAGGGCTCCACCCAAGGGCAACGGTTGCGCGAGTCCACACAGGGCTCCACCCACGAAGGGTCCATGAAGAAGCAACCACCCACAAAGGGTCCACGAAGAAGCAACCTTGTCTATCCCACCATGGCCATCACCCACGAAGGACTTGCCTCACTAGCGGTAGATCTTCTCGAAGTAGGCGATCTCCTTGCCCTTACAAACTCCTTGGTTCAACTCCACAATCTTGTCGGAGGCTCCCAAGTGACACCTAGCCAATCTAGGAGACACCACTCTCCAAGAAGTAACAAATGGTGTGTAGGTAATGAACTCCTTGCTCTTGTGCTTCAAATGATAGTCTCCCCAACACTCAACTCTCTCTCATAGGATTTGGATTTGGTGGAAAGAAGATTTGAGTGGAAAGAAACTTGGGAAGGCTAGAGATCAAGATTCATATGGTAGGAATGGAATGTCTTGATCTCAACACATGAGTAGGTGGTTCTCTCTCAGAACATATGAGTTGGAATGGTGTGTGTGTTCTGATGGCTCTCTCACTGAACGAGAAAGAGGTGGAGGGGTATATATAGCCTCCACACAAAATCCAACCGTTACACACAATTTACCAATCTCGGTGGGACCGAATCATAAAACTCAGTCTGACCAAAATAGTAAACCTAGTGACCGTTAGGAATTTCGGTGGGACTGACATGCAACTCGGTAGGACCGATTCGGTTAGGGTTTGGGCATAACGTTATCTCGGTGAGACCGATTACACAGACTCGGTGAGACCGAATTTGGTAATTAGCTAACCAGAGAGTTGGTCAGGCAAACTCGGTGGGACCGATTTGCTCTTTCGGTGAGACCGAGTGGAACTCGGTGAGACCGAAAAGTTATAAAGGGGAAACACTGAGTTTACATTGCAATCTCGGTGGGACCGATTCGCTCTTTCGGTGGGACCGAAAAGTTACGAAAGGGAAACAGAGAGTTTGCAACCCCATCTCGGTGGGACCGAGATCCTTATCGGTAGAACCGAATTGCTAGGGTTTGGCAGTGGCTAATGACAAGTGAAACTCGGTGGCGCCGGATAGGAAGAATCGGTAGGACCGAGTTTGGCTTAGAGTTTAGGTCATATGTGGATATGGGAAAGTAGTTGAGGGTTTTTGGAGCATATCACTAAGCACATGAAGCAAGAGGCTCATTAAGCAACACCTCATCCCTCCTTAATAGTATTGGCTTTTCCTATGGACTCAATGTGATCTTGGATCACTAAAATATAAAATGAAGAGTCTTGAGCTTTTCAGCTTGAGCCAATCCATTGTCCTTAGCATTTTGAGGGTTCCACTTTCACATCCATGCCATGCCAATCATTGAGCTTTCCTAAAATAATTATCTTGGAATAGTATTAGCTCAATGAGCTATATGTTGTTATGAATTACCAAAACCACCTAGGGATAGTTGCACTTTCAGATGTCTCTTACAGATTTACCACTATCATTTTGGGGTTATGCATTAGAGACAACCGCATTCACTTTAAATAGGGAACCGTCTAAAGCCGTTAAGAAGACACCGTGTGAACTATGGTTTGTCAAGAAATCAAAGCTATCGTTTCTTGAAGTTTGCGGTTGCGACACTTATGTCAAAAGGCTTCAGCCTAATAATCTTGAATCCAAATTGGAGAAGTGTGTGTTCATAGGATACCATAAGGAAACTATTGGATACACCTTCTACCACAGATCCGAAGGCAAGATCTTTGTTGCCAAGAAATGGGTCCTTTCTATAGAAGGAGTTTCTCTCGAAAGAAGTGAGTGGGAGGAAAGTAGAACTTGATGAGGTAATTGTACCTGCTCTTGAGTTGGGAAGTACCACATTGGAGAAAACTGTTCACGTGATGCCTACACCAACTAGAGAGGAAGATAATGATGATGATCATGAAACTTCGGATCAAGTTGCTACTAGACCTCGTAGGTTGACCGGAACACATTCCGCACTAAAGTGGTATGGTAGTCCTGTCCTGGAAGTCATGTTATTAGACTAAGGCGAACCTACGAACTATGAAGAAGCTATGATGAGCCCAAATTCTGATAAATGGCTTGAGGCCATGATATCTGAGATAGGATACACGTATGAGAACAAACTATGGACTTTGGTGCACTTGCTCGATGATCGGCAAGCCATTGAGAATAAATGGATCTTCAAGAAGAAGATAGACGCTGATGGTAATGTCACTGTCTACATGGTACGTCTCCAACGTATCTATAATTTTTGATTGTTCCATGCTATTATATTATCCATTTTGGATGTTTCATACGCATTTATATGCTAATTTAAATTATTTTTGGGACTAACCTATTAACCTAGAGCCTAGTGCTAGTTTCTATTTTTTTTCCTTGTTTTTGAGTTTCGCAGAAAAGGAATATCAAACGGAGTCCAAATGAGCTGAAAATTTATGGTGACTTTTTATGGACCAGAAGAAGCCCCCGAAGCAAAAGAGTTGGGCCAGAAGACCCATGAGGCATCCACAAGGGTGGAGGGCGCCCCCCCTAGGGCGCGCCCCCTGCCTTGTCGTCGCCTCGTGGAACCCCCTAACTTGTTCCCGACGTCAAAAATTCCTATAAATACAAACCCCCAAAAATAAACCTAGATCGGGAGTTCCGCCACTGCAAGCCTGTGTAGCCACGAAAAACCAATCGGGAGCCCATCACCGGTGGCCATCTTCATCATGCCGGCACTCCCCATCACGAGGAGGGAGTAGTTCACCCTTGGGGTCGACAGTATGTACCAGTAGCTATGTGTTTAATCTCTCTCTCTCATGTTCTTGATTTGGAACGATCTTGATGTACTGCGAGCTTTGTTACTATAGTTGAATCATATGGTGTTTATCCCCCTCTATCTTCTTATGATGAATTGAGTCTTACTCTTTGAGCTTTCTTTATGTTGGATTTGAGTATTGGATATGAGAACACTTGATGTATGTCTTTTGATGGGATATCTGTGGTGACAATGGGATGTTCTATTGATTCACTTGATGTATGTTTTGGCATTCAACTCACAGATTCCTGTGGTGACATTGGGGTAATATGTGCATAGGGGTTGATGCACGTTTTCATCCTACGTTCTCCGTTAGAAGCTTTGGAGTGGTTCTTTGTTGCACGTTGAGGGATTGCCATATGATCTAATTATGTTATCATTGTTGAGAGAACTTGCACTAGTGAAAGTATAAACCCTAGGCCTTGTTTTCAAGCATTGCAATATCGTTTTCACTCAATTTTACCAATTACTACCTTGATTTTTTATATTTTAATATTACAAAAACCTATATCTACCATCCATATTGCACTTGTATCACCATCTCTTCGCCGAACTAGTGCACCTATACAATTTACCATTGTATTCGGTGTGTTGGGGACACAAGAGACTCTTTGATATTTGGTTATATGGATGTTTGAGAGAGACCATATTCATCCTACGCCTCCCACGGGTTGATAAACCTTAGGTCGTCCACTTGAGGGAAATTTTCTATTATCCTACAAAATTCTATGCTTGGAGTGCCAACACAAGTCTACAAGAAGAAGGTTGCGTAGTAGACATCAAGCTCTTTTCTAGCGCCGTTGTCGGGGAGTTTAGTGCTTGAAGGTATATCTTTAGATCTTGCAATTGAATCTTTTAGTTTCTTGTTTTATCACTAGTTTAGTCTATAAAAGAAAGTTACAAAAAAATGGAATTGAAGTTGCCTCATATGCTTCATTTTTTTAATGTCTTCGTGAAAATAAGGATTCCGATAATTGTGCCAAAGTGTTAGAAGAAGAATGCATTAAAATGTTTGGCACTAAATATTTGAATGATGAGCATGATTGCAATGTTTTAAGTATGAATTATTTGAATATCCATGATGCTAATGATATGCAAAGCCATAAGCTAGGGGATGCTATGTTTGATGAAGATGATATTTTTCCCCCAAGTTTTGATGAGCAAATTTATTATGATAATAGCATGCCTCCTATTTATGATGATTATATTTATGAAAGTGGGTTTGGAAGAGTGTCAACTCTAGGTAATGATGCCACTATTTTGGAGGGTGTTGAATCTTTTCGCAGTATTGATAAAAGTGGATTTGGAGAGGTCATGACTTTATTTAGTGATGAATCCACTATTTTGGAAGAGGTTCCAATTGATTATGAGAACAAAGTTGCTATCTATGATGATTATTGTGATGACATGTATGCTATAAATAATAATGATAACCATGAAACTTTTCATCTTGATTTTAATTTTCAATTGGATTATGTCTCACATGATAGTTATTTTGTTGAGTTTGCTCCCACTACTATTCATGAGAAGAAATTTGCTTATGTGGAGAGTAATAAAAATTATATGCTTGTGCATCATGAAAATAATGCTTTATGTGATAGTTATATTGGTTAATTCATTTCATGATGCTACTGAAAATTATTATGAGGGAGGAATATATGCTTGTAAGAATTCCAATAATATCAAGTTTCCTCTCTATGTGTTGAAGGTTTTGAAGTTATGGTTGTTTTGCCTTCCTATGCTAGTTGATTCTTGTTCCAATGAATTATTTGCTCACAAAATCCCTATGCATAGGAGGTGGCTAGACTTAAGTGTGCTATTCATATGCTTCATGATTCTCCCGTTATGTTTAAATTCCTATCTTTTATGAGTGCATCATTGAAATCATCATGCCTAGCTAGGAAGACATTAAAGAAAATCGCTTATTGGGAGACAACCCAATATTTACCCCTACTTTTTTGTGTGCTTTCATGATTAGGATACTATATTAATCATGTTTTATAGCTTTTGTTTCAATAAAGTGCCAAGTAATACCATTGGGATGATCTATGGTGATAGTTGATTTGATCTTGCTGAAAAATAGAAACTTATGTGCCCAGTAAAATAATTTTAATTTTTTACATACGCCTGATAAAATCCTGATTCTTTTAGTACAAGACTAATTTACAAATTTCCCAGGTTTTCCTAATTGTTCAGAATTTTTGGAGTTACAGAAGTATTCGGGAGTTACACATTGCTACAGACTGTTATGTTTTTGACAGATTCTGTTTTCTTTGTGTTGTTTGCTTATTTTGATTAATCTATGGGTAGTATTGGAGGGTATGAACCATGGATAAGTTGGAATACAGTAGATATAACACCAATATAAAATTAGAATGAGTTCACAATAGTACCTAAGTGGTGATTTGCTTTATTGTACTAACTGAGCTTACGAGTTTTCTGTTGAGTTTTGTGTTGTGAAGTTTTCAAGTTGGGTAAAGTTTTTATGGACTATGGAATAAGGAGTGGCAAGATCCTAAGCTTGGGGATGCCCAAGGCACCCCAAGGTAATATTCAAGGACAAGCAAGAGCCTAAGCTTGCGGATGACCCGGATGGCATCCCCTCTTTCGTCTTCGTTCATCGGTAACCTTACTTGGAGCTATATTTTTATTCACCACATGATATGTGTTTTTCTTGGAGCGTCACTTTCTTTTATTTTGTTTTGCTTGCTGTTTGAATAATATCCCAAGATCTGAAATTCTTAAATATTAGAGAGTCTTCACATAGTTACACAATTATTTGACTACTCATTGATCTTCACTTACATCTTTTGGAGTAGTTTGTCATTTGCTCTAGTGCTTCACTTATATCTTTTTAGGGCACGACGGTAGTTTTATTTTGTAGAAATTGATGAACTCTCATGCTTCACTTTTATTATTTTGAGAGTCTCTAACAAGCATGGTAATTTTCTTAGGTTATGAATTTAGTCCTAGTATGATAGCCATCCAAGAGGGATATAATAAAAACTTTCATGTAAAGTGCGTTGAATACTATGAGAAGTTTGATTCTTTATGATCGTTTTGAGATATGAGGATGGTGATATTAGAGTCATGCTAGCGAGTAATTGTGGATTGTAGAAATACTTGTGTTAAAGTTTGTGATTCCCGTAGCATGCACGTATGGTGAACCGTTATGTAACGAAGTTGGAGCATGAGGTATTTTTTGATTGTCTTCCTTATGAGTGGCGGTCGGGGACAAGCGATGGTCTTTTCCTACCAATCTATCCCCCTAGGAGCATGCGCGTAGTACTTTGTTTCGATGACTAATAGATTTTTGCAATAAGTATGTGAGTTCTTTATGACTAATGTTGAGTCCATGGATTATACGCACTCTCACCCTTCCACCATTGCTAGACTCTCTTGTGCCGTGCAACTTTCGCCCGTACCATACACCCACCTTATACCTTCCTCAAAACAGCGACCATACCTACCTATTATGGCATTTCCATAGCCACTCTGAGATATATTGCCATGAAACTTTCCATTGTTCCGTTATTTTATGACACACTTCATCATTGTCATATTTCTTTGCATGGTCATGTAGTTGACATAGTATTTGTGGCAAAGCCACCGTTCATAATTTTCATACATGTCACTCTTGAGTCATTGCACATCCCGGTACACCACCGAAGGCATTTATATAGAGTCATATTTTGTTCTAAGTATCGAGTTGTAATTTTTGAGTTGTAAGTAAATAAAAGTGTGATGATCATCATTATTAGGACATTTCCCCATGTGAGCAAATCAAAAAAAGGAGAGGCCACAGAAGCCAATCAAAAAATGGAGAGGCCAAAGGAGCCAATCAAAAAAATGAGAGAAAAGAGAGAAGGGGCAATGTTACTATCCTTTTTCCACACATGTGCTTCAACCTAGCACTATGATCTTCATGATAGAGAGTCTCCTATGTTATAACTTTCATATACTAGTGGGAATTTTTCATTATAGAACTTGGCTTGTATATTCCAACGATGGGCTTCCTCAAATGCCCTAGGTCTTCATGAGCAAGCAAGTTGGATGCACACCCAGTTAGTTTCTCTTTTTTTGAGCTTTCATAAACATATAGCTCTAGTGCATCCATTGCATGGCAATCCCTACTCACTCACATTGATATCTATTGATGGGCATCTCCATAGCCGTTGATATGCCGAGTTGATGCGAGTCTATCTCCTTCTTTTTGTCTTCTCCATAACCACCATATTCTATTCCACCTATAGTGTTCTGTCCATGACTCACGCTCATGTATTGCATGAAAGTTGAAAAGGTTTGAGAACATCAAAAGTACGAAACAATTGCTTGGCTTGTCATCGAGGTTGTGCATGATTTGAATATTTTCTGTGATGAAGATGGAGCATAGCCAGACTATTTGATTTTGTAGGGATAACTTTCTTTGGCCATGTTATTTTGAGAAGACATAATTGCTTTATTAGTATGCTTGAAGTATTATCATTTTTGTGTCTATATTAAACTTTTGTTTTGAATCTTATGGATCTGAATGTTCTTGCCACAATAGAGAAGATTACATTGATAATTAAGTTAGGTAGCATTCCACATCAAAAATTCTATTTTTATCATTTACCTACTCGAGGACAAGCAGGAATTAAGCTTGGGGATGCTTGATACGTCTCTGATGTATCTATAATTTTTTTATTGTTCCATGCTATTATATTATCCATCTTGGATGTTTTATATGTATTTATATGCTATTTTATATTATTTTTGGGACTAACCTATTAACCTAGAGCCCAGTGCCAGTTTCTGTTTTTTCCTTGTTTTTGAGTTTCGCAGAAAAGGAATATCAAACGGAGTCCAAATGAGCTGAAAATTTATGGTGATTTTTTATGGACCAGAAGAAGTCCCCGAAGCAAAAGAGTTGGGCCAGAAGAGCCACGAGGTATCCAGAAGGGTGGAGGGCGTGGCCCCCCTAGGGCATGCCCCCCAGCCTTGTCGTCGCCTCGTGGACCCCCTGACTTGTTCCCGATGCCAAAAATTCTTATAAATACCAAAACCTCCAGAAATAAACCTAGATCGGGAGTTTCGCCGCCGCAAGCCTCTGTAGCCATGAAAAACCAATCGGGAGCCCGTTCCAGCACCCAACCGGAGGGGGAAACCATCACCGGTGTCCATCCTCATCATCCCGATGCTCACCATGATGAGGAGGGAGTAGTTCACCCTTGGGGTTGAGGGTATGTACCAGTAGCTATGTGTTTGATATCCCTCTCTCTCTCGTGCGTGTTCTTGATTTGGCACGATCTTGATGTACCGCGAGCTTTGTTACTATAGTTGAATCATATGGTGTTTCTCCCCTCTATCTTCTTATGATGAATTGAGTCTTGCACTTTGAGGTTTCGTTATGTTGGATTGAGTATTGGATTTGAGAACACTTGATGTATGTCTTGCAATGGGATATATTTGGTGACAATGGGATGTTCTATTGATTCACTTGATGTATGTTTTTGCACTCAACTTGCGGATTCCTGAGGTGACATTGGGGTAATCTATGCATAGGGGTCGATGCATGTTTTCTTCCTACGCTCTCCGTTAGAAACTTTGGAGTTATTCTTTGTTGCACGTTGAGGGATTTCCATATGATCGAATTATGTTATCATTGTTGAGAGAACTTGCACTAGTGAAAGTATGAACCCTAGGCCTTGTTTTCAAGCATTGCAATACTGCTTTCTCTCATTTTTACCACTTACTAACTTGTCGTTTTTATATTTTAAGATTACAAAAACCTATATCTACCATCTGTATTGCACTTGTATCACCATCTCTTCGCCGAACTAGTGCACCTATACAATTTACCATTATATTGGGTGTGTTGGGGACACAAGAGAATATTTGTTATTTGGTTGCAGGGTTGTTTGAGACAGGCCATCTTCATCCTATGCCTCCCATGGGTTGATAAACCTTAGGTTATCCACTTGATGGAAATTTGCTAATGTCCTATAAAACTCTGCCTTGGAGGCCCAACACGGTCTACAAGAAGAAGGTTGCGTAGTAGACATCACTAAAAAGGTCGACTTGTCATGAAAGGTTTTCGACAAGTTCAAGGGGTTGGCTACGATGATACTTTCTCACCCATAGCAATGCTTAAGTCTGTCTGAATCATGTTAGCAAGTGCCGCATTTTATAATTGTCAAATCTGGCAAATGGACGTCAAAACTGCATTCCTTAATGGATTTCTTAAAGAAGAGTTGTATATGATGCAACCAGAAGGTTTTGTCAATCCTAAAGATGTTAACAAAGTGTGCAAGCTCCAGCGATCCATCTATGGACTGGTGCAAGTATCTCGGAGTTGGAATATATGCTTTGATGATGTGATCAAAGCATATGGTTATACAGACTTATGGTGAAGCCTGTATTTAAAAGAAAGTGAGTGGGAGCTCTGTAGCATTTCTGATATTATATGTGGATGACATATTGTTGATTAGAAATGATATAGATCTTCTGTATAGCATAAAAGGATACTTGAATAAGAATTTTTCAATGAAAGACCTCGGTGAAGCTGCTTATATATTGGGCATCAAGATCTATAGGGATAGATCGAGACGCTTAATAGGACTTTCACAAAGAACATACCTTGACAAAGTTTTGAAGAAGTTCAAAATGGATCAGTCAAAGAAAGGGTTCTTGCATGTGTTACAAGGTGTGAAATTGAGTCGGACTCAAAACCCGACCATGGCAGAAGATAGAGAGAAAATGAAAGTCATTCGCTATGCCTTAGCCATAGGTTCTATCTTGTATTCTATACTGTGTACCAGACCTGATGTGTGCCTTGCCATGAGTTTGGCAGGGAGGTACCAAAGTAATCCAGGAGTGGATCACTTGACATCGGTCAAGAACATCCTAAAGTACTTGAAAAGGACCAAGGATACGTTTCTCATTTATGGAGGTGACGAAGAGCTCGTTGTAAAGGGTTACGTTGATGCTAGCTTCGACACTGATCCGGGTGAATCTAAGTCACAAACCGGATATGTATTTATATTGAATGGTGGAGCTGTCAGTTGGTGCAGGTCCAAGCAGAGCGTCGTGGCGGGATCTACGTTTGAAGTGGAGTAAATAACTGCTTCGGAAGCAGTACATGAAGGAGTCTAGATGAACGAGTTCATATCCGATCTGGGTGTAATACCCAGTGCATCGGGTACAATGAAAATGTTTTGTGACAACACTAGAGCAATTTCCTTAGTGAAGGAATCATGGTTTTACAAGAGAACCAAACACATCAAGAGACGCTTCAGCTCCATTCGTGAAAAGGTCAAGGATGGAGACATAGAAATTTGCAAAATACATACGGATCTGAATGTAGTAGACCCGGTGACTAAGCCTCTTCCGTGAGCAAAACATGATCAACACCAAGACTCAATGGGTGTTAGATTCATTACAATGTAATCTAGATTATTGACTCTAGTGAAAGTGGGAGACTGATGGAAATATGCCCTAGAGGCAGTAAAAAAGTTGTTATTATTATATTTCCTCAGTCATGATAAAGGTTTATTATTCATGATAAAGGCATAAAAATTATGTATGATCATCCACAGATGTAAACCATGAGTAGGGCAATTCTGTATCATCAATTTCATCTTGTCCCAAGATTGTGCAATATGTTCATGGCCAGATTGCTTAAAATTCATAATATCGTTCCTAAGGGAGATGATCTTAGCGGGAGGAAAATACTTGGAAATAAAAGCATCTTCACACTTATTCCATGAATCGGTACTATTTTTAGGAAAAGATGAAAACCAAGTTTTAGCACGATCTCATAGTGAGAATAGAAATAACTTCAATTTAACAATATCATTATCCACATCTTTCTTCTTTTGCATATCACACAACTCAACGAAATTATTTAGATGGGATGTGGCATTTTCACTAGGAAGGCCGAAAAATTGATCTTTCATACAAGATTTAGCAAAGCGGCATTAATTTCATAAGATTCCGCACTAGTAGCGGGAGCAATCGGAGTACTAATAAAATCGGAACGGTTCCAAGATACCCGCGTGATCCTAAAAAAAATCGTGAAATTTGAGGAGAGAAAAGTCAAAACTTCTATGACATGAGGCCTCACCAGAGCGACGAAGGGACTGAGGAGTAAAAAGAATCCTACTCTCTGATATATATAATCCTAAGACTCAAAACATTTTTGTTCTAGACTAAACAACGTCAGCGATTCGATCAAGCAGGGGGCTCCTAAGTCAGGGATGGCTATGATTACCAACTTGTAACACCCACGATGCGGCTATATCTCCCACGTGTCGAGGCACGACTTAGAGACATAACCACATAGTGGTTTGGTCGCAAGTGGGGTAATCTTCACACAATCCCATGTACAAAATAAGAAAGGGATAAAGAGTTGGCTTACAATCGCCACTTCACACAAATAACATGTTAAACATACATCATCCAGAGTACAATCAAGGTCCGGCTACGGAACCAAAATAAAAGAAGACAACCCCAAATGCTAGATCCCCGATCGTCCCAAGTGGGCTCCACTATTGATCAACTGGAAAATACGCAAGACAGTGATCAGGATCTTCATCGAGCTCCCACTTGAGCTCGGTTGCGTCACATGCACTAGTATCATCGGCACCTGCAACTGTTTGGAAGTATCTGTGAGTCACAAGGACTCAGCAATCTCACACCCGGGAGATCAAGACTATTTAAGCTTAAGGGTAGGACAAGGTAATGAGGTGGAGCTGCAGCAAGCGCTAAGCAAATATGGTGGCTAACATACGCAAATAAGAGCAAGAAGAGAAGCAACGCAATGGTCGAGAAGCTAGAAGTGATCAAGAAGTGATCCTGAAACTACTTACGTTCAAACATAACTCAAACTGTGTTCACTTCCCGGACTCCGCTGAAAAGAGACCATCACGGCTACACACACAGTTAATGTATTTTAATTAAGTCAAGTGTCAAGTTCTCTACAATCGTACATTAACAAATTCCCATATGCCACATAACAATGGGCACGGCACTCGAAAGTTTATACCCTGCAGGGGTGTCCCAACTTAGCCCATCATAAGCTCTCACAGTCAGTGAAGGATATTCCTTCTCCCGAAAAGACCCGATCAGTTTCGGAATCCCGGTTACAAGACATTTTGACAATGGTAAAAGAAGACCAGCAAGACCACCCGACTATGCCGACAAATCGCGATAGGAGCTGCACATATCTCGTTCTCAGGGCACACCGGATGAGAAATCCATACAACTAAAACCAACCATCAAGTTTCCCCAAGGTGGCGCTGCAAAGGGCTCTAATTTGGACCATCACCGAGAGGAGCACTGGCCCGAGGGGTTAAAATAAAGATGACGCTTGAGTCCGCCGAACCCAAGGGAAAAGGCTTAGGTGGCAAATGTTAAAACCAAGGTTGGGCCTTGCTGGAGGAGTTTTATTCAAAGAGAACTGTCAAGGGGTTCCCATAACACCCAACCGCGTAAGGAACGCAAAATCAAGGAACATAACATCGGTATAACGGAAACTAGGGCGGCAAGAGTGGAACAAAACACCAGGCATAAGGCCGAGCCTTCCACCCTTTACCAAGTATATAGATGCATTAACTAAAATAAGAGATATTGTGATATCCCAACATAAACATGTTCCAACATGGAACAAACTTCAGCTTCACCTGCAACTGACAACACTATAAGAGGGGCTGAGCAAAGCGGTAACTTAGCCAAACAACGGTTTGCTAGGAATGTGGGTTAGAAGCTTGACATGGCAATATGGGAGGCATGATATAATAAGTAGTAGGTAACATGACATAGCGATAGAACAAACAACTAGCAAGCAAAGATAGAAGTGATTTCGAGGGTATGGTCATCTTGCCTAAGATCCCGCAAGGAAGAAGAACAAGTCCATGAAGAAGACAAACGGACGTAGTCGAACGAATCCTCACAAACGCGATGTTACCAGAACTAACAAGAAGAAGCAACACCAGAAAAGAGCAAACAACATGGTAAACAACCAAGCATAAACATGGCATGATGCACAATCAAGTATGATGCGTGTCCGTTTTAATGAAACATGACATGGAAAGTGCAACAAACAATACTACAAATTAAGTGATGCTCAATATGCAACGAGTTGCATAGCGATGAAACACCACATTCATTTATTTAGTTCTCTCCTGGTTATGTACCCAACAATATTAAATGGTGTTAAACATGGCAAGAGGTGAAGCATAATTATACAAACTATTTAGGCAATTTTAAATGAGGCCGAAAACAACAAACAACAATTCCGGAAAATCCTCATATGCAATTTATGTATTTGGTACAGTTCTGTCCTAAAACATATTTTAGAGTTGTTAAACATGCAAGATGAGTGCACCATGTTAAACTAGGCATTTTTCTACCCCATTTACATATAAAGTTTATTTAAAATGGAGCTACGGTTATTTTGTTATGAAATAAATCATTTTAGCATGGCATTTAAGAAAATTAATGCAAACAGTAATTTAAACATTTTAAGCATGGATAAAAGTTGCATATTATTAAACTAGATGAAATTGTAAGCAAGTTACATATATAAATTATTCTAATATGATGCATGGTTTGTGCGATATGACATGCATGAACTTAGGTATTTTTTTTGCAAATCTACCAATTCCCTGGAAATTAGGAAATTCACAGAACAGGAAAAAAACGTAGCGGGCCGAAACTTACTGGCCTGATAGGAGCATGGGCGCTGGAGGCTCACCCAGCGGGCCTTGGCCCATTTACAGAGGAGGTAGAGGTAGGCCGGCCTGGTGGAGCGCTGGCTGGGCCGGCTCGTGGGACGCGGCCCAGACGCGGGGGCGCGGTCAATGCTTGGGACGAGCGATACTACTGCTCTCGTTTCGGAATAATAGGAACAGCAGTAGGAGCCTGGTAATGCAGAAAACAACGCGGGGCGGGGGGGGTCGATCGAGGACGACGGGATCCAGGCATGGAAAACGAGGATGGCCAACGACGAACTCCCTCATTGGGGTCCATGGCGGCCGGATCTGGTCATGTGAGGTCGAGGAGGAGCGGATCCCGGCGCTATAACAAAGAGCAGTGAGAGAGGGGGTCGGTGAGACAGCGGAAGCTTCGGCAAAAAAGTGACAGGGGAAGGGAGCAGGTGCGGCGAGGACGACCTGCCAGTGTTATTCACCGGCAGGACGAAGGCGATGGCGGAGCAAGGCGGAGGCGTGGGCGACGAGGTGGAGGTCGGGGACGGCTCGATGCAGGGGACATCTCTTCTCGATGATAGTGTCTCGATGCAGAGCAAGAGGATGCAGGAACAGTGGTCGCAGGCAGGGCGACGGCTTGAACTCCGACGGGGCTTGCTGGAGTCGAGGAGGTAGGGCTCCAGCGGTGACTCGCTTGCTCCGGCGAGGCTTGGAGCGGAGGAAGCTGCGGGACGACGAGGGGTGGCACACGAGGGGACGAGGCCGAGCACTCCTGCTCGGGGACTCGGGCAGCCTCACGATCCATTCGAGATCAAGAGAAGAAGAGGTAGGCTAGCTGCAGGGGGAACAAAGGCAGGGGCGCGACGCAGCTCGGGCACTGGGGGAGACAGTGAGGAGGAAGAAGGACGCGGGACACGGTGTTGGTTGGTTGGCGACAGAAGCAAGGTGGATGCGGGATGGATTCAAGAAGGAGCAGGCTGCTGATTGGTAGGATAGAGCAAATGAGGAGAAGGCAGGTGAGTGCGCTGCGGGATCCAAGGAGGATGGCGGCGCATGATGGGATGGATAGGACATCTCCTAAAATTCGGGTTTGGTCTGGTTATAAATAGGTAGGGGAACTAGGTGCTGGCGATTTGGTCCCTCCGATCAAAATCGGACATTCTATGATAAATAGCTTAGGGGAGTCCAACAAAGAACCGATGATATTTAAGGGATGTTTGGGGATGATCTGGACCCATCGGTCGTGACCGTGCGGTTCGGGTTCGGGGAAGTTTTCGGATGCCCGCGAGGGGTCTGACAAAAGGTCACAGGTTAGGCCTAAGTGGGGTTAGTGAGTTGTGCTAGATCGGTTGGGCTGAGATGAGAGGGAAGGATTGCAGCCCAACAACGGTTTTCGAAGACCGAAAACGTGCGACGAAAAGACCAGCTATATTGCCGCTATAGTTATCCGTTGGGGCATCAAACGAACTCCGAATGTGATGGAACTTGGCACGCGGCCTACCGACAACATAACAACACATCACACCAACTTTCAACCCATTCCGAGAACATTTTCTGGCCACTTATAAAATACTATTACGGACATGCCGCGGGCGTGTGCAAGTGTGTCTGGGCTCAGAACGGACAACAGAAAGAACGGGGAGACCGGGACGGATGCAAGTTTTGAAAACATGCAGATGCAATGCGAATGATGACATGGCAAGATGCAACACGCAAGCGAATGATAAGGCAACAACAGCGAATAACTGGAAAACACCAGGCGCATTGGTCTTGGGGCATTACAACACTCCACCGCTACAAGAGGATCTCGTCCCGAGATCTAGGATGGCACCGGAGGGAAAACAGAAGATGAAGAGGTAAAACAAAGTTGCTTCTTTGACAAACGAGTGAAACCAAAGAACCTTGAGAGGTTAAACCATTTTGAGAAAATAATACAACGGAGATGATCAAAGTTGAAAACACTCCGTTAGAAAAGAGGAACAAGGAAGAACAAATTCGGACAGCACTCTAGTTGAAAAGAGATGACAGACCTGATAAGATGAAAAGAACTTGAGCATAGGACACAACACTCTGGTTTAATGGATAAGCATGAAAAGAACACGATCCTCACAACTCGAGATGATGAGAGAAGATAGCAATATGACAATGCCTCCGGAAGAAAGAATAGAAGATAGATTGTTGGGATAAAGGGACAGAGCAGAAGATGACAACTTCTGCCCCAAATGAGCTTGGAGAGCACCCTTCCAAGAAAATTATAACGGAATTGTTGGAAAACCAACAACGAAACGAATAAGCTTGTAGTGGGATTATGGAAAACTTCTCAAAATTATGAGGTGACAACCTACCACTCACGGGAAAAAGATTTGATTGACATCTAGAAACGATAGAAAGCCTCTTCCACCGAGGTGATAAGAAAACTTGGATCATGGGTAATCATCACAAAGAGCAACATTCCCAATGGAAGGCTTTAGGAGAAATCTATACCAAGATAACCCAAGGAAGAAAATGATGGGTTAAAATATCTCATTCCTGAACTTGTGAATCATGAAACACGAAAGAAATTGTCAAGAATGACATAACCCATCTCAAAAGATAAGGTAGAAAGAATTGCACTTTAGAATGCAAGATGAAGAATACTTGAGCTCCTCTGAAAAGAATCTCGATGAACACTTCGAGAAGGAATTAAATCCTTGTTGAACCATCATGTAGAGCCTCCATGAAGAACTCCGGTAATAAGGGTGATATAAAGATAGAGAAGTTGAAAACACAAGGTGAATCCTTGCAATGATTTAGATGAATCTTCGTGGTGATATAATTGAGAGATCTTGGAACTCCACGAAAGTATGAAGCACTTGAACCAAGAATTTACTCATCGTGAAAAAACTCCAGAAGAATGAATCTATCACTTGGATGAAGCAAGGATAAGAATTATGTTATGCATATCCTTCACCAATTTGAATTGATGACAAGCAACAGATTTGGCATACTACTTGTTCTCATAGAAAGGGTTAAGATAGATATTGCACAAACTTGGCTAGGTCTTCAATGAACCATTGGTAGGACTTGACAAGAACAAATGAATTGATATGATAACACGAGGAAAGGAATCTTGAATGAACCACCATAAGAATTGAAAACGAACAAAGAAAAGATAAGGAAAACACCGGGAAGAATTATAAAAAGAACAAAGATATTTGAGGGAATTCAGATACAAGTGAACGAAGAGGTCGCGAGCTGATTAGATAATGCTTGAATGATGCACTGGTAAGATTTCGAGAACGAGAACTGAAAGCTGGAATGAATAAATCTTCTGAAGTGATGGCCTTTGGATAATCAAGAAAAACGAAAACAACTCCTGAAATGCTCCGGATGGGTGAAAATAATTCTCACAATCGAACACAATTATGAGAGGATGGCAACAAGCTTGAAGTTCGCATCTTTGGAAGAATGGGTAAGATTTGGAGGAGAAACTATTCTCCGGTCTTCAAATGCAGAGAATGACGATGAGAAACACCACCATGAATTGTTGATGCACTCCGGAATGAAAATTAGAAAGGTTGAACCAACGATGAAAAGAATTTGAAAGATGTTGGAGAAAGACATATGACTGATGATAATTCATTCTTACGTCAGACTTGGAAAAGAATTTGAGAGTAACTCCAAGAAAATTAGAAGATTCAGGTAAGATCCCGGGAAAAGACCTATGGGTTAGGGCCCACTCAAAAGATACACCGTTGAACGATTTAAAAGAGGGATTGCGCCGGTTGAGTTAAATGGCTTGAATGAGATAACATCCTCAAAAGAGCTTGAACGAATGTGGAGTGGAAACACGGATCTTTGATATATCTTCAGCACTCCAGAACAATTGAATAGCGAGAAGTGGATAATTAAGAGGTGCACCGGCATGAGAAAACATTTGAATCAGGGAAAATGGTATGGTCAACACCGAAAGCTTGAATTGAATCCACCGGAGAAGAAAAAGAACGGAGAATTATTAGCTTGAAACTGTTGCGCATCTTCACGAGAGATCACCGGTTAAGAATTTTGAAGGAAAAGAATGAAAAGACTCCACATCAATAAAAGGATACTTGATTAAGAAGTCTGAGTCCTTGAAGAAAAAGGTGGGAGGGCGGGAAAAATAAAGGCAACTTGGGACAGATGAAACAAATAACGTTGAGAAGACTTCGAGTTGATCTTGCGGATGTTGAAAATGATTGGATCCACTTGAAGAGAAAACACGCCGGTTGGAAAATAATTAACATGACAACCTCGATGATCAAGAAGGATTGGTATTCACATAGAAGTATGAGAGCACCGCTTAGAATCAACACTTGACATTGAAGCAACTCTAATACCACAACTGAAAACAAATCAAAGGATTTGGCTTGCAGAATAAGCCGGAACAAACATATGATAGAGATTTCATCCGAAGTTTTCATGGTGGGACCCACACGAGCTCGATCATACAATACCATCATGTACAAGGCAGTGCACATGACATACGAAGCGTCCCCGAGTCAGCATAGCCAAGGATTCTTTAAGACACAACGAGACCACTATAAAACCAATCGTGGATAGGCGGACCACTAGACGTCAAACCCCAATCTCATATCATGCATCTGTCAAAAAGATATCCTAGGATCTACTTGAATTTCCACCTATAAACTCCTGAAACTTTCTAGTTATGCAACCAGGTGTTGGGGATACAGGGGAAGCATAATATCTCACCCAAACTAACAATCCCTACATTCAGCTGTATCCATCCATCAACACATAACCAAGAAACCACAGAAATCATGTACCTCAACCTTCGAAACATCCGTTATACAAGTTATGGCAATACTCCCAAAGTCCCGCCCAGTACTGGGTGGCGTCGAGGTTATCTCACCAACAACTGCATAAAAGAGATTTTTGATGTCGGCAAACTCAGGTATTCCAAAACTGCAACGGGAAAATTGTGACGACAACACCTCGGAGCTCAACTCCCTGGGACACTGCCACAACCCCTAAATGCCAGGAGGCACCAAGAACAATGTTCTCATCAAAAGACTATCGGAACAGTTCCAAGATACCCGCGTGATCCTAAAAAATTTCATGAAATTTGAGGAGAGAAAAGTCAAAACTTCTATGACAGGAGGCCTCACCAGAGCGACGAAGGAACTGAGGAGTAAAAAGAATCCTACTCTCCGATATATATAATCCTAAGACTCGAAACATTTTTGTTCTAGACTCTACAATAGTAGTGATTTGATCAAGCAGGGGGCTCCTAAGTCGGGGATGGCTCTGATTACCAACTTGTAACACCCACGATGCGGCTATATCTCCCACGTGTCGAGGCACGACTTAGAGGCATAAACGCATGGTGGTTTAGTCACAAGTGGGGTAATCTTCACACAATCACATGTACTGAATAAGAAAGGGATAAAGAGTTGGCTTACAATCGCCACTTCACACAAATAACATGTTAAACATACATCACCCAGAGTACAATCAAGGTCCGGCTACGGAACCAAAATAAAATAAGACAACCCCAAATGCTAGATCCCCGATCTTCCCAACTGGGCCTCACTACTGATCAACCGGAAAAGACACAAAACAACGATCAAGAACTTCATCGAGCTCCCACTTGAGCTCGGTTGCGTCACCTGCAACTGTTTGGAATTATCTATGAGTCACGAGGACTCAACAATCTCACACCCGTGAGATCAAGACTATTTAAGCTTAAGGGTAGGACAAGGTAATGTGGTGGACCTGCAGCAAGCGCTAAGCACATATGGTGGCTAAGATACGCAAATAAGAACGAGAAGAGAAGCAACGCAACAGTCGAGAAGCTAGAAGTGATCAAGAAGTGATCCTCAAACTACTTACGTTCAAACATAACCCGAACCGTGTTCACTTCCCGGACTCTGCCGAAAAGAGACCATCACGGCTACACACAGAGTTGATGTATTTTAATTAAGTCAAGTGTCAAGTTTTCTACAATCGGACATTAACAAATTCCCGTCTGCCACATAACCGCGGGCACGTCTCTCGAAAGTTTATACGCTGCAGGGGTGTCCCAACTTGGCCCATCACAAGCTCTCACAGTCAACGAAGGATATTCCTTCTCCCGGAAAGACCCAATCAGTCTCGGAATCCTGGTTACAAGACATTTCGACAATGGTAAAACAAGACCAGCAAGACCACCCGACTGTGCTGACATATCCCGATAGGTGCTGCACATATCTCGTTCTCAGGGCACACCGGATGAGAAATCCGTACAACTAAAACCATCCCTCAAGTTTCCCCGAGGTGGCGCTGCAAAGGGCTCTAGTTTGGACCAACACTTAGAGCAGCACTGGCCCGGGGGGATTAAAACCATGGTTGAGTCCGCAGAACCCAAGGGAAAAGTCTTAGGTGGAAAATGTTAAAACCAAGGTTGGGCCTTGTTGGAGGAGTTTTATTCAAAGCAAACTGTCAAGGGGTTCCCATAACACCCAACCGCGTAAGGAAATCAAAATCAAGGAACATAACACAAGTATGACGGAAACTAGGGTGGCAAGAGTGGAACAAAACACCAGGCATAAGGCCGAGCCTTCCACCCTTTACCAAGTATACAGATGCATTAATTAAAATAAGAGATATTGTGATATCCCAACATAAACATGTTCCAACATGGGACAAACTTCAGCTTCACCTGCAACTAACAACGCTATAAGAGGGGCTGAGCAAAGTGGTAACTTAGCCAAACAACGGTTTGCTAGGAAGGTGGGTTAGAGGCTTGACATGGCAATATGGGAGGCATGATATAACAAGTGGTAGGTAACGCGACATAGCGATAGAACAAATAACTAGCAAGCAAAGATAGAAGTGATTTCGAGGGTATGGTCATCTTGCCTGAGATCCCGCAAGGAAGAAGAACGAGTCCATGAAGAAGACAAACGGACGTAGTCAAATGAATCCTCACAAACGCGACATTACCGGGACTTACAAGAAGAAGCAACACCGGAAAAGGGCAAACAACATGGTAAACAACCAAGCATAAACATGGCATGATGCACAATCAAGTATGATGCATGTCCGGTTTAATGAAGCATGACATGGCAAAGTGCAACAAACAATACTACAAATTAAGTGGAGCTCAGTATGCAACGAGTTTCATATCGATGAAACACCGCATTCATTTATTTAGTTCTCTCCCGGTTATGTACCCAACGATATTAAATGTTTTTAAACATGGCAAGAGGTGAAGCATAATTAAACTAACTATTTAGGCAATTTTAAATGAGGTCGGAAACAACAAACACCAATTCCGGAAAATCCTCATATGCAATTTATGGATTTGGTACTGTTCTACCCTAAACCATATTTTAGAGTTGTTAAACATGCAAGATGAGTGCACCATGTTAAACTAGGCATTTTTCTAACCTATTTACATATAAAGTTTATTTAAAATGGACCTACGGTTATTTAGTTATGAAATAAATCATTTTAGCATGGCATTTAAGAAAATTAATGCAAACAGCAATTTAAGCATTTTAAACATGTATGAAAGTTTCATATTATGAAACTAGATGAAATTCTAAGCAAGTTACATATATAAATTATTTTAATATGATGCATGGTTTGTGAGATATGACATGCATGAACTTAGGGGTTTTTCTGCAAATCTGCCAATTCCCTGGAAATTAGGAAATTCACAGAACATGAAAAAAAACGTAGCAGGCCGAAACTTACTGGCCCGACAAGAACGTGGGTGCTGGAGGCTCACCCAGTGGGCCTTGGCCCATTTACGGAGGAGGTAGAGGCAGGCCGGCCTGGCGGAGCACTGGCTGGGACGGCTCGCGGGACGCGGCCCAGGCGCGGGGGCACGGTCAACGCTCGGGACGAGCGACACTACTTCTCTCGTTTTTGAGTAACAGAAATGGCAGCAGGAGCCTGGTGATGCAGAAGACGATGTGGGGGGGTTCAGTCAAGGACAATGAGATCCAGGCACGGAAAATGAGGATGGACAATGACGAACTCACTCATTGGGGTCCATGGCGGCCGGATCTGGTCATGGGAGGTCAAGGAGGAGAGGATCCCGGCGCTATAACATAAAGCAGTGAGAGAGGGGGTCGGTGAGACAGCGGAAACTTCAGCGAAAAAGAGACAGATGAAGGGAGCAGGTGCGGCGAGGACGACCTGCCAGTGCTGTTCACTGGCAGGACGAAGGCGAGGGCTGAGCAAGACAGCGGCGTGGGCGACGAGGTGTTGGTCGGGGACGGCTCGGTGCAGGGGGCATCTCCTCTCGATGACAGTGGTTGGATGCAGAGCAAGAGGACGCAGGAACAGTGGTCGCGGGCATGGCGACGGCTTGGACTCCGATGGGGCTTGCTGGAATCAAGGAGGAAGGGCTGCAGCGGCGACTCGCTTGCTCCGGCGAGGCTTGGAGCGGAGGAAGCTGCGGGAGGACAAGGTGTGGCACACAGGGGGATGAGGCCGATTGCTCCTGCTCGGGGCCTCGGGCAGCTTCACGATCCATTCGGGGTCGAGGGAAGAAGAGGTAGGCTAGCTACAGCGAGGAACGAAGGCAGGGGTGCGACGCAGCTCGGGCGCCGGGCGAGACAGTGAGGAGGAAGCAGGACGTGGGACACGGCGCTGGTTGGTTGGCAGCAGAAGCGAGGTGGACGCGGGATGGATTCGAGAAGGAGCAGGCTGCTGATTGGTAGGATAGGGAAAACGAGGAGAAGGCGGGTGAGTGCGCTGCAGGATCCAAGGAGGATGGCGGCGCATGATGGGATGGATGGGACATCTCCTAAAATTAGGGTTTGGTCTGGTTATAAATAGGTAGGGGAACTAGATGCTGGCGATTTGGTCCCTCCGATCAAAATCGGACGTCCTGAGATAAATAGCTTAGGCGAGTCCAACAAAGAACCGATGATATTTAAGGGATGTTTGGGGATGATCCGGACCCATCGGTCGTGACCGTGCGGTTCTGGTTCGGGGAAGTTTTCGGATGCCCACGAGGGGTCTGACAAAAGGTCACAGGTTAGGCCTAAGTGGGGTTACTGAGCTGTGCTAGAGCGATTGTGCTGAGATGAGAGGGAAGGAGTGCAGACCGACAATGGTTTTCGGAGACCGAAAACGTCCACGAAAAGACCGGCTATATTGTCGCTATAGTTATCCGTTGGGGCATCAAACGAACTCCGAATGCGATGGAACTTGGCAGGCGGCCTACCAACAACATAACAACAGCGCACGCTAACTTTCAACTCATTCCGAGAACATTTTCTGGCCACTTATAAAATACTATTATGGACGTGCCGCGGGCGCGTGCAAGTATGTCTGGGCTCAGAACGGACAACGGAAAGAACGAGGAGACCGGGAGGGATGCAAGTTTTGAAAACATGTAGATGCAATGCGGATGATAACATGGCAAGATGCAACACGCAAGCGAATGACAAGGCAACAACAGCGAATAACTGGAAGACACCTGGAGCATCGGTCCCTGGGCATTACAATAGAAAAGTGCAAAGTTATGATGATATGCAAGGCAATTATTATGCAATATAGACATCACGTCCGTGTCAAGTAGACCGACTCCTGCCTGGATCTACTACTATTACTCCACACATCCGCTATCCAGCATGCATCTAGAGTATTAAGTTCATAAAGAATGGAGTAACGCCTAAAGTAAATGACATGATGTAGAGGAATAAACTGAAGCAATATGATGAAAACCCCATCTTTTTATCCTCAATGGAAACAATTCAACACGTGGCTCGCTACCCCTACTTTGTCACTGGGTGAAATCACGTAAGATTGAACCCAAAGCTATGCACCTCTCCCATTGCAAGAAAAACCAATCTAGTTGGCCAAACCAAACTGATAATTCGAAGAGAAATACAAAGATATCAAATCATGCATATAAGAATTCAGAGAAGATTCAAATAATATCCATAGATAAGCTGATCATAAATCCACAATTCATTGGATCTTGACAAACACACTGCAAAAGAAGATTACAATGGATAGATCTCCAAGAACAATGAGGAGAATGTAGTATTGAGAATCAAAGAGAGAAAATAAACCATCTAGCTACTAGCTATGGACCCGTAGGTCTGTGGTAAACTACTCACGCTTCATTGGAAGGGCGATAGAGTTGATGTAGATGCCCTCCGTGATCGAATCTCCCTTTGGCAAGATGCCGCAAAAGGCCCCAAGATGGAATCTCACTGGAACAGAAGGTTGCGGCGGTGGAAAACTATTTCCGTGGATGCTTCTTGTGGTTCTGGAATATATGTGAATATATAGGAGGAAGAGCTAGGTCAGGGGAGTCCTGAGGGGCCCACAAGGTAGGGGCACCCCCCTAGGGCGCGCCCTCCACACTTGTCGCTTCCTCGTGGCTCTTCTGGTAGGACTCCAAGTCCTCTGGGTGTCTTCTGGTCTAAGAAAAATCATCATGAAGTTTTATTCTGTTTGGACTCCATTTAGTATTCCTTTTCTACGAAGCTCAAAAATAAGAAAAAACAGAAACTGGCACAGGGCTCTAGGTTCATAGGTTAGTCCCAAAAATAATATAAAATAGCATATTAATGCATATAAAACATCCAAAACAGATAATATAATAGCCTGGAACAATAAAAAATTATAGATATGTTGGAGACGTATCAGCTATCAAATGCCACAACTTAAGTGGGTGATCATAAAGATGCTCTATAGGTATCTCCGAAGGTGTCTGTTGAGTTGGCATGGATCAAGATTAGGATTTGTCACCGGAAGGCGTTCCGGAGTGTATCGGGTAGTCATTGTTAATGGGCCTTATGGGCCAAGAGGGGGGGACACACCAGCCCACAAGGTGCTGGCGCGCCCCTTCCCTTGACCGCCGGCCCTGTGGATGGAAAGGGGGAGGGCTAGCCCCTCTTTCCTTCCCTCCACCTAAGAGGAAGGAAAGGGGAGAGATACCCCCTCCTGCCTTCCCTCTGCATGCATACAAGGAAAGGGGGGCATAGGGCAGCAGCCTAAGGGGGCCGACCGGCCACCTTGGGGCACCCCTTGGATGCCTCCCCTCCCCCCCACACACAAATATTATATATCACTACTGGAATTGGAGGATTTTCCATCAGCCACTTCTTTGTCATTTGCTAGATCATGGCAAAGGAGGTCTTTGTTGTCTGCTTTCCAAAAATAGACGGCAACGAACTGGCTGATGGCAAAGATATTATTTGCCATCAGCTAGTTCTTTGTCGTCCGCTAGCAAACGGCAAAGAGGTGGGGTGGGGTCCAGTGGAGGCCAGCGCATGGAGACTGGCCCATCCCCCCTCTTTGCCGTCTGCTTGCTGATGGCAAAGATTCTTTGTCGTCCGCTAGCAGACAGCAAAGAAAAAGGCTACAAACGACCCTAACGGCCACCCCCACCTCACACTCCTCTCTCTCCCCGTTCCCTCCAACTGTTGCCCGTCGTCGCCACCGCCCCGCTGCCACGCCCACACCGCCCCTGACCCCCCTGCCGGTGCCACACTGCCCCGCCCACACCACACTCGCCGCCCCGACCCTCCGCTGCCTAGCCCCCGCCCT